>NC_044053.1:11965699-11980699 GCF_902167405.1 Gadus morhua
ACACCGGATTGGATTCGCCGCCGCGGGACATGTGAGAGCCGTTATAGCCGGCATAAAGAGTTTATGTAGCATAACAACCTACCTCAAGGGGGCGGTGGGGGGGTGGGGGGCTGTCACTTTCGTTTTACTTTCAGCACCCGGGAGGTAGTGGAAACAAACAGGGCGAGGGTGGGTGGGGGGGGCCGGGTCCCATTAATAAGCCGTGTTTAGAAAGAAAACGCGCGTGGGTGTTTTCTGCATGTTTCGTTGAGCATGTGTTTGTGCATGTGTGTGTGTGTGTGTGTGTGTGTGTGTGTGTGTGTGTATGTGTGCGCGTGTGTTTGTGTGTGTGTGTGTGTGTGTGTGTGAGTGGGTGACGGGCGAAAGCAAAGCAAATGGAATTAGAGAGCAAGAATGAAAGTCAGGGATCACACGGTGTGTCTTCCGCCAAGCGCGGAAGACTTGTTGTCAGTTTATCCTCTCTGTAATGTGATTTCATTTATTTCCCCCCCCACCCCCCTACTTGTCCTACTGTTTAATGGCTGTGACCAGGCAGGATGTGTCACAGCACCGGCGCTGTGCAAACAGTCCCAGAAGATTTCCAAGACCGCTAACATCAACACATCACGGGCAGAATCTCCATGTGGGTTAGGGTTACTATTAGTCATGCATTTTATGGTCCAGGGTGGGTGAGTGGGCACTGTGTATGTGTGTGTATTTGTGTCTGCGTGTGTGTCTGTGAGTCTGTGTGCATATGCCTCTCCAGGTGTGTATATCCGTGTGTGTATGTGTGCGTGTGTGTGTGTGTGTGTGTGTGTGTGTGTGTGTGTGTGTGTGTGTGTGTGTGTGTGTGTGTGTGTGTGTGTGTGTGTGTGTATGCCACTGCAGGTGTGGGTGTGTGTATGTGGTGTGTGTGTGTGTAAGTGTGCGCGTGCACGCCTGTGCGCTCATGTGTGATAGTACACGGCTGTGTGTGAAAAGCAGAAGGCCTTCTTACCAGCACTGGTGCCTGCGCCAGTAGTGAGGTCAGCACCCATGAGGCCACCTGAAAGATGAAGGAGAGGGAAGAAAAGGCAGAGAGAGAAAGGGAGAGAGAACCATTAGAGGGTGAAGCTACCTCTTTTACACCCAAATTACATTCAGTACGGCCCCTCTCATTCTAGCCGGCCGCTCGCTGAACATGTTTTTATAGGAGTGAGTGTGTGTCTGTGTGTGTGTGAGTGTCTCTTCCTGTCTGTGTATGAGAGAGTGTGTGTGTGTCTTTGTATGTGTGTGTGTGTGTGTGTGTGTGTGTGAGAGTGCACATTTGCCCGGACATGTCCGTGTAAGTGAGTACGTGTGTCTTTGCACACATGATATAATTGCACTGGGCATAAAACACACAAAAAAAGCACATTGTTTGTTCTCCCTTAAAAAGCGCAGTGTTCTAAGGGACCGGACACTGGCTGGTGAATACGTGGACGTGCCGTCCAAGAAAAACGCCACATTATTTTTTTCTCAAAGCCATAAGAGCAGGAGAAGAGTGGGAGGGCCCGGGGAGAAAATATGCGGTTTGGTGTGGACATTGCCAACGCCAAAAACTCCCATTTAGTTTGTGCTGGCGCGGGCCGCATCCAGTTGTAATGACAGGGTAAGGGTGCGGGCAGAAGCCTAGAGACTGGAGCGACCGAATAACGCCCCTGGACAACAATAACAAACCGATGGGGCTCTTTTGCTTATGTCATTGGCTATTCCAGGCCTATTCATAGGGGCAGACACACTATGTATAGAGGCCTACTCGGAACCTATCCGACCGCTGGACGGGTGATTCCTTTTTAAATCTCATGTACGTTCGTTGATGTCATTAAAACAGGAAATAACGGAATATGGGATTTTGGGCAGCTGTTGTTTTATTTTGGACGACTCAAAATAAATCCACAAAAGAACAGAGATTCAAGTGTCAGATCGTATGTGATGAGCGGAGAGACGCGCACGTGAGACCCCAATCTGCGTTACCTGCACTGGGGGGTCTGTGTGTGACACCGGGGGACATGCTGTTTCTCTGGAGGCCGTGGTGCGCCAGTGGCAAGAGGTTGTGGTTGCCTAGGGAACCGCCGGGATGGCTGTAGATGAGACTGTTCTGGTTGCTGACGGGGATGGACACAGGCATCTCGTAGTTGGACTGGGGCACGCCCTGCTGAATAGACAAGAGATGGAGAGAGAGAGGGAGATAGAGAGAGAGGGAGAGAAAGAGAGAGAGGGAGAGAAAGAGAGAGGGAGAGACAGAGAGAAAAAGAGAGAGCGAGAGAGGGAGAGAGAGAGATGGTGATAGAGAGGGAGAGGGAGCCTTGTGTTTAATTCAGACACTTTAGTAAGAGAATGAAACACGGCCACAACTGAAACAAAACGACACCAAACAGAAGGCAAGAGCCAAAGGGAATAGATGCACCACGGCCCAAAAGACCCAGCGGGATATGAGACTGAGGGAACACCAAGAACAGAGAGACAAAGGGCTGAACACAAACACATAAGTTCCCACTGAGATAAATGGTGGGGAGGACCACTTTAGAGAACAAAGACAAAGAGGACGAGGGTGCAACCGTTGAAGAACTGCGTTACAACGGACTGGGGACACTCTAAATCGTATCATCCCGTGAGAACCTGAGGCATGAACATTACTCCAAAAGAAGATAAGCGTGGGCACTCACTTTGAATCCTCATTACTAAAAGGTGTCTTCCATTCCAAGTGGATGCCTTGACATTCTAATACAATTCTCGTTTTAATGGCACCCCAAAGGTTGACCCAGGAAAGCAAACTTCCTTCGCTTGTTTATGTATTTTTTAAATGCGAGGGGTTATATGTAATCCAGAAATAAAGGGACCTACTTGGTTTATAACATTACAGAAATAAGAAAGCCATGGTTATCTGGGAGAAAGGCCAGTGGCGTCCTGCTGTTTGCACGTCAACAGTTCAGTCAGTCCGGCAGCTGTACAAGCGGCTTTGTTACAAGGAAGGGGAGAGGGGGGGGGGGGGGTGGGTACTGCATTTAGCATGGCTACGTATCGCCAAGCTAGCCATCAGTCAATACCCTCATCAGCGGCGGATTTAGCCAGGAGCACGGAGGCCTCTGTTGCCCCTGGCGTCTAGTTTGTCATGTTTATTGTGTCACTTGGCAGAGGGGCTTAACCTCAGGAGTGCCCTGGAAGTGGGAGATCCTGCCTGTTAGCTTAAGGAAGTAGAAAATAGAGAACTAAATGGTTGCCATGTGTCCCAGGGCCAATGGAGCTCGCTCATCAGTGGGAATATCGGTCTGCACCAATAGGATGGGAGGTATCATTCCTGCCTGGTTTTCTTTCTTAATTCGCTGCCATTGCTCTTACTGGGGGATCATATTTTATAATGCAAAGGTGGCTTCTCTTTTGTCTTCAATAGAGGGTTCCAGTGGCTGCTCGCGCCGCAATGGGCTAAGCTAGGCAGGTTAGTTTGTTCTTCAAATCTAAAGCAAAAAAACAGTATTTATCGCTCATTCTGTTTTAGTTTCTTTGCAGTTCCTTTCACGCTCTGCGGTCTAGGGAGCAGTGCGGGGCGTGCGCATTGGGGTCTCAATGGAACACCCCATAGCTGTAATGTCACTGGTGCCATCCTTCCTGTTTTCAGTCCCCGCCTTTCCCCCTCCCCCCGCCCTGCGCCCCAAGGGTCCTGCCCAGGGCTTGGCAGCTACCCGGACCACACGCTGAACTGCCACTTGTTGTGTGTTGAGGCCGCCCCAAACCCCCCCCCTCACCGCTGTTTAAATTCCATCCCCCTCAGCGAGCCCCCCGTATCCCAACCTCATCCTTACCCCCCACGCACCCCCCTTTGTCAAGACCACCTCGGCTCCTCTACCCCCCCGGCCCCACCCCGTCGCCTCAAACCACAGGGCCCCCCGTCACGCCACAGCCCCTCTCAGACACCACTGTTCTGTTCTCCGAGGGGATCGCCTGCAGAATTATCTGGTTTCACCCCGGTGCGGCTGGGAGGCTAACCGATCCAATGTGGTGCTTCGGTGGGGGGGAGAGAGGCAACGTGAGCCCCGTCGACGTTTGATTCAGAGATGCATTCGTTTATGTGGTGGCGGCGCCCCCGGGCCTGTTCTGTTATGTTCTCCTGTTTAAAACGACTGCATATGCTGTGGACGCCAGCAGCTAGGAACCTGCTCCTAGCCCATCCGCGACAGACGACTTGAGTTTGAGGCGGTACAATTAGACGTAGTCTTCATTAGCCTCATTATTTCACTGATGTAGGTTGAGGCGAGATAATGATTTTTCCCCTCGTTGTGTAATGTGCAGAAAAAAATGGGTTTTGCGTGCGTGCGTGCGTGCGTGCGTGTGTGCGTGTGTGTGTATGTCTGCTGCCATTTCATCACCACAGCAGCTGTCCTTGTGTTGTTGCGGGTGATTGAGCTCTGTGTGTGGGTGCAGAAAAAGCAAAAGCACATGCAGACCACACCTCCCCTGAGAGCCAAGCAAGGCATTATGGGTAAGGGGGTTGAGGCTGGGATGCCAATGAGGTTAAAATGTCTCTTTGGTGGAAAGCACACAATCAAATTGAGCAAAAGAAAGAAACCCCAAAAAGTAGCTGTGGATAAATCCCTGTCAAATGTGATGATTGTTGCTTGTCACATATCGGGGCAAAATAAAAGGAACAGTTGTTTTTGTTAGAAGGGGACTGCTGCTTTATGTTTTTAGCTATCGTTTGTTATGCCCAATGACATTCCAGTAAACTATTTCCCTCGCGGGTAAACAATGGCGGTTAGCAGAGTTAAGCTGAGTAGGTTATCGTTCACACTCCGCATCCTGTTAGCCTTCAGGAGACGGCGGCACAGCGCCCAAACTCCGGTACTTACGGGTATCTTATGCGTCTTAATCATTTGATCAAACTCCTCGTTTATCTGTTTGTATTTCTCCTCGGTTCGCGGCGTGAGCGTGAGCACGGTCTCGAGCTCCGGGCTCTCCCCGCCTTTGTTCTCCTTCTTGTTTAGCGCCTGCCAGGTCACCACCCAACGCCCCCGGCACCCAGCAGAGACACAGGTTCCGGGACATGGATGTGGTGGGGAGGAGGAGGAGGAGGAGGAGGAGGTATGGAAGGTAGGAACGTAGGAAAACAGGGAACACAGGTGACCAGCACCACGACGGAAAGGAGACAGGAACCGGAAACACAAACACAAAACGAGACAAAGACAAAAAGGAAAAAAAGGGAGAAAAAAAGGTGAGAGGAAGGTATGGAGATATCTGTAGATGTACTTACACACAATCTCTGTCTGTTGATCATCAGGTCTATATCCTCGTTTATTTTTCTGTACTTGTCTTCGGACTCGGGGCTGTGGCCGACAGAGTCGTCCGCATCGGGGTCTGGGCTGTCACAGCCATTTAGGCCCTTCTTTCTCAACGTCTGTGGACAAAGCAAGTTGCACAAAGCGGTTGAAGTATGGCATGCAGGCAAAGCTACCCTTGGAACACAGCTGGGGCTCTGCGATTATGTGATGTGAGTGGTTGAACCTTTTATAATTGGATTCTGACCAAGTGATTTTGCTTGTCAATTTTTAAATAAACCGACCTTTGGCTGAAATAAAGCAACGCGGAGAAACGAAGAGCTTCAGAAATCTCAGCTGTACGTACATACAGTACATACATACATGCCAAACATAGACGATAATGATTATGTCTTCATGGTGTTGTTAATTTGTGAGGGGTTGCATTCTTAACAACACCAACAAATGGTGAAATGGGGACATCATTTGATTAGCTTTGTCAACAGACTGCAAGTAAACATGCAGATAAACACACAAGATGGCACAAGAATGGCTTTAATCATGTTCACTTATGATGACAATACACACACACACACACACACACACACACACATACACACAAACACACACAGACACATACCCCACAGACTCCTCTTTCAATTGAAGCGACATTGGTCCTCAAAAATACATTTTCCTCTACATTTAAAAATAAATAAATATGTGGGGCAGTGATATAGCACAGGAATATCAGTTTTTTAATAACATACTGTGTAGGAGCATATAGGATGTTGAGCTTGTTGTAGAATTTGTGTGTGAGTGTGTGTATGTGTGTTTCTAAAGAAGCAGTTTCTGTATTGGCCACCTGATGGCCACCTGCCCCTACTCGAGTGGCCAGACCGGAGAAGCCAGAGCGGGGCAGCACAGACCTCACTCTGCCTCTCCCACCAACGGCACACACACACACACACACACACACACACACACACACACACACACACACACACACACACACACACACACACACACACACACACACACACACACACACACACACACACACACACACACACACAGAGAGAGAGAGAGAGAGAGAGAGAGAGAGAGAGAGAGAGAGAGAGAGAGAGAGAGAGAGAGAGAGAGAGAGAGAGAGAGAGAGAGAGAGAGAGAGAGAGAGAGAGAGAGAGAGAGAGAGAAAGCTATATGCCTCTCTGCACTGTCGTCGGATGTTGCTGACAACAATAAGGATTGGGTTTTCAAAGCCCATAACTTTGTGTGAAAGCAAGGTGGCATGTTTGCAATAGTGAGCAGGGGTTGTACCAACGGGCGCGGCACTAATTTGCATTGTACAGTGGGAGACAAAGGAAAGAGAAAAAAAAATGAGAAAAAAACTAAGTACAGTAGCTGCGATCTCATCAAAATCCCCCCTCCCCCACTCCCCACCCACACACCTCTCCTCCCACCCTTCCAGCCTCCTCTCTCTCCCGCCTCCCTCTCGTTCTCCCTCTCTCTCTCTCTCTCGCTCTCTAGCTCTCTCTCTCACTCTCCCGCTCCTTGGCGGATGGCTTTAATAAAAGGAGATTAGTCTACAGGAGGAATATCGTGGGTCTGCTCTTGTCTGCGCAGACGTCTCTTCACACGGCGCTCTCTCACTTTCATTTGAAGCTCCATATCAGACGGACATAATTAAATTTACTTTAGCACACCCTGTATTTGATGCTGATCAAGTGTGTGTGTGTGTGTGTGTGTGTGTATGTGTGCAAATGTGTGTGTGTATTTGCGTCTGTGTGTGGGAGGGAGAGATGGATGCAAGGGGAATGAGTGTGTTTGAGTGCGTGTGTGTGCGCGTGCGTCTGTTCGTGTGTGCGTGCGTGTCTGTGTGGGTGTGCGAGAGGGTGTGAAATGTGAAGAAGAAGAAAAAAAATAAAATAGAAGAGACGAAGAATGAGCCATGGAAAAATAGGAGAGGAGACGTTGAAATAAGTTCATCTTAGTTAACTTCTTCTGTGTCCTCCGGTTTTATTTGTCTCTCTCTTGAAGCTCACGGACGAGATGAGAGGCGGCAGCGGCGTCTCCATCACAACAGCACGGAGAGGAGTGATCTACCAGTTTAGAAAACAAACAGCAACCTCGCCGTCTCTCCTGTGTCAGCGCTACAAAGCGCCGCTCTCCGCGTGGTTTTAGTGAACTCAGAGGGTCTCGTTTGTGTGGTTTATGCGCAAGGATCTGTTTGATTCCTCGGGGCGTCTCGCGATGAGGCAGCCACTGTAAGGATGTCAACATCGACTGGCTCCCCTTCTCCTTTTTTTCCTCTCGTGCTGGATCCTCACTTGCCCACCCCACCCTGCTCCCCCCCACCCACTACCCACCCACCCACCAAAGTTAGTGGAAGGCAGAGGACGCGCGTATCAAAGCGCCTCTCACATCTCGCTGACAAGTCTTCCGGATATCATACCAAACAAATCAACTGCAGAAATCGCAGTGGAAAAAAAACCAAAACAAAACCCTGGCTCTGACCTAAACCGTGTGGTGAAATATTGCACTATTGCCCCCGACGTGAAGTAAATACGTCAAAAGAACAAAGTGTGTAAAAGGTCTAGTGTGCTGTCTTCTTTGGCAAAGGCATGAAAAGTGTTCCGTTTTTTCCTCCTCATCTTTCTATTTCTTATCTGTAGTTTCCCTCTGGCCTTGCCTCCAATGCCAGAATCTATACCGAACTGACAAAAGCTGAAGATCCGGTCTTCACCAGTTCATCAGAGAACCCTGCGTCTATTGAGAAACAACTCTGACAACAACAACAACAAGACACAGAATAATAGTTCTGTTCAGGTGGTGAAAAAACAACAACAACAACAGCAGCAGCAGCACAGAGTGTGGTCGCACCTGGTGTTGGGAGAGGGTGTGATGCTGCCTGGGTTAAGGTGAGACCCATATGGGGTTACTGAGCTGGTGGTCCCTGAAGTGTGGGTGTGTTTAAGTAGGGGCGGGGTTGGGGGGGGGGTGGTGTTGAAAGAGCTGGAGAGAAGGAAGGTGGGAGGGAGGGGGGGGGGGTGATGCTTAATGGTGCTGTTACGGAGCTACGAATAGAGGGGATATGGAGTTGTGTCAGGGGGGGGGGGGGTTGTATGGGTGTTGTTGGGGGTTGCTGGGAGCTGGGGGTGCGAGTGTTAGATGACTTTTGAGCATGTACCCCCCACCCCCCCCCCCCCACCCCCCGCCCCTAGGAGGAAGGGGGTGGGGGGCAGCAACAGCCAGGCTCGGCGCCTGCATGGAGCATGGAGAGGGGGTCGCCATGCGCCGGCACTATGTCACCCCTCTCAGATATGTCCACCTGTTTAAGCTTATCGCACCTGTTGCCAAACGCTGACCCGTGCGCACGGCAGCCAATCCGTTCCCTCGTGAGTGTTTCTGCGGCCTTAAAAGGTCCTCTGGCGTCTCTAGTCCTAAGCTCGCTCCACACCCCCCTCCCCCCCCGCCCCCAAGACCACCTCTTCTGCCTTCATATCTGCTCTCTCTATCACCACTATTTGTCGGGAATTAAACCTTTATCAAATATGGCAATGTCCATTTACTGAGGCCATAAGTGTGAATCTTAAAATGAATGCCAAGCAAAAGAAAATGCTTACATATTAAGCATTTCCCCTTAAAAAATAGTGATAGAGTAAATCCAGAAATTGTATCATTTATCGTGCTTTTATATGTTATAAGGAACGGATTTTTAAAGACAACAGCGGGGAGGGAGGAGAGAAGAGACGAGAACGAGGAGCAGAGCATGGAGGAGACGAGGAGTGAACAGCACAGAAGAGGAGAGACATTGGAGAGAGAGAGGGAAATCGGCAAGAACCGTGCACACAGTGTCTCTGTCTCAGGCCCCATCGGAGGCTTGCTCCTAATTAAACTCCTTCTTCATGACGGTCCCTCCTGACTTAACTTGTCATGGGGCCCCGTGTGAAGCCGGCACATTGTGTAGACACTGCGTCCTACATACTTCCCCCGCCATCTCCTTGCCCAGCCTTCAGGACGGAACCAACACAGCTGGGTCCGGACTGGCCTGGCCCGGGGCGGGCTGCGCCTACTGGGTTGAGTAAAGCTGACCCGGGCCAGCTTAAGATGAATGTGCTTCTGGGAGCCGAGTTTGTTGAAAATGCACTTTAAATTGATAATCAAGCCAATTTTTTTTTTAGCATAGAGGCACATACATGTGACCTCTTTAAAGCCCAAAAGAAGAGGAAAGGTGCTTGAGTACGGATTCCGGGCAGGCCTGCAAGGGGACTGCTAGGGACAGCTGGAGCCTAACGCAAGCCACGATATAAGGGTCTCCTCCGGTCTGCGTTCACACACCCGGACCACCCCTCTCTTTCTCCCCACCATGCCCCTCCTCTTTCTGTCTCCCTTATCTTTTTTGGTCTGCTGCTAAAACTGTCTGTATGTGTCAGCCTTCTCTCTCGCTTTCTCTTTCTCTCGCTCTCTCTCCCTCCATCCTTCCCTCTCCCCCCCTCTTTCTCTACTCAGAAGAGTGCAATGCTTTGGCTCGATAGCGTCTCTTTATTTTCAGGCGGTGATCGTCATTAGCTGCTGTGAGGACACACTCCTTTTTAGTGTCTATGGCAACGGTTAACAGATCAGACACTTATTGTTGCTCGATACAATGCCTGGCAGTATAATAGTGAAGGAAAAACCAAACAACAAAATTATTATAAACCTTATTCAAAGAGTAAGTGAGTAGATAATGGATGAATTTTACCCTGAGGATGTCCTGTGTTGGACTCGGAGGCCTGGAGCAAGTAAAACAGACAGTTTGTAATTATATGTATGTCGTTGCTTTTTAAACAATCATGGGTCTTACAGTCTTTCAGGCAGATTTATTGAGAGCAGAACATTAAACGAGACTATTAAACGAGAATATAATATAGGCTGATATCCGTCAGACACGGAGGTGCTGCTCCTCAAGGTCTATGACGTCAGGTTGTGTGTAGGGTTTGGCACTGTGTGAACACGTCTCCAGGGTGGATTCAGGGTAATTCTCAAAGACTGGTTCAGCACCCCAAAGGACAATTCAAAGGGGATTAAAACAGGGGCTCAAAATCATTTGACTGAAAATGTAATTTCATGCTATGGGCAACAACATTTAAATCAACCCATCTAGGTCGCTGAAATGCGACTGTTGAATACTGTACATTCAGAGGATGACCTGAAGACTTAGGTTTAACTGGATCAACATGAAAAAATCTGGCTGGGGTTTCGATTTATATCCTACATTATGGTGGCGTAAAAGGTACACATTGGGGGTTTAAAGGGGCTTTGTAGGTTTGATAAGGGATGATAGAGGATCGCTTTGCATTTACGGAGTTCCAAACTGCAACATGTCACCAGTGCAGTTTGGCCATGGCACAGCTTGGTTCTCTTGGAATGAGAAATGACCCTATTTATCAGAAAACATATACAGATGGTAGTGGTCATCCAATGTATCCCCTTCGGATCAACACCCCTGGCAGTGTCACAAGGCAAGTATATTCAGCTTACAGTCATGTTTTACCGTGCCTTACTGTCTCCATCCCTTCCCTCCGGTCTCACTATTCTCACATTCACTCTTGCTCTTTCTGTCTCTGTCTTCTCTGTCTTTTTTGCCTGTCTGTCCAACTACCCCTTGTCTCTCTCTCTCTCTCTCTCTCTCTCTCCCCCTCTCCCCCTCCCTCTCTCTCTCTCTCTCTCTCTCTCTCTCTCTCTCTCTCTCTCTCTCTCTCTCTCTCTCTCTCTCTCTCTCTCTCTCTCTCTCTCTCTCTCTCTCTCTCTCTCTCTGCTTTCCAGGGTGGAGAGAACATCAGAGGGATCAGGCTGGCTCAGCTCATTGGAAGCAGATGGCAGACCAAAGGCAAGGAAGGCCACAGTTTCATGAAGCATGGCCTGAACATGCCAGCACCATGTCGAGGGGCATGCCCGTGGATGCCGGCTAGGTGCTGTGTAAGTGTGTGTGTGTGTGTGTGTGTGTGTGTGTGTGTGTGTGTGCGTGTGCACGAGAGCCTATTTGGACAGATGGGGGGGGGGGGGGAGTAGGATTGATTTGTAGGTTAGCGATTTTCGGGCGGGCTTAACTCCCCCAATCAAAGCCCCCCGGTGGTTCTTTCAGTCATCATCATCATCATCATCATCATCATCATCATCATCATCATCATCATCATCGTCGACGTCGTCTTTGACTCTCCCTAAACGGGTTGAGGTAACATTTCAAAAGCGGCCCCGCAGCAGAGTCGAAGCGCTGTCTCAGGATGTGCTGTCGCGGCGGTGGCCGCGGCGGCGGCGCAGACCCCCTGTTCCCCACTGCACTATAATCAGGAATCAAAAGCTAATGGCTAGCATCCGTCATCCCGCTGTAAGCCCGCTCGCATGTTCAGTAGGAGAAAAAAAAACTCACACTGTCCGACGGGGACATCACTAGCTGTCTTGGGATTACTCTGGACTGCACTACACACTACAAAGGACACGCTAAAAAACATGAAAACAGAAAGAGAGAGAGAGATGGAGGCAGGAATAACGAATAGCAATCAAGAGTGACACGGGATTTTGAGGGAGAGTGGGGTTGCTCTGCACACCTCGATGTTGCCCATCGACATTGCGTCGTGTGCGTTCGCCACATATTTTCCCACCATTCTCTTGCACCACCGACAATTTGAAGGCAGGGACGGTGGTGGTGGCGGTAGAGGTGGGGACGGGGTAGGGCCGAGCTCGCAGAGAGGCAGGCTGAGCTCGCCAGCACACACCATGCTACCAGATGGGCCAGTGTTCCCCATATGGAGGAGACACACACGGAGCACATGTCAGAGTCCAACGCTGTTTGCTACAGCAGCATCTGAGAGGCGAGGAACAAAGTGGTCATTCAGAGTAGTGGTCGCTACGCTGTATAATTACACGGACAGACATGGCAAGACACAATGCCAGCTCAGTGAAAACGGGATAAAGAGAGTGCTTATGAGTCCTTAACCTACCATCCCGCTCTTCCCTTCTACACCCTACAGTTACATAATTCGTCTCCATTAACGTTGCGTAAATAGGGGCGCTATTGTGTTTTTTTTTTTTCTTCCCCTCCAAGCGATCAAATGAAATAAACTGAATCACGGATCCAAAAAAGTTGCCGTAGAAATTGAAAAGGCTTGCTTATGGATTTTCCATTGGAGCAATTTGAGTAATGACACAGTTCTAATTGTAGTAATTGCGACGTATAATGAGCGCAACCTCGATCAACAAGTAAATCCTTTAACGTTCACGTTCTGAATAATCGCAATAGGCATGAAGTCTGGGGACATGTTTTATGATGGTGCTGGGTCAACTTTAACTCTGCCCTCCTCTTTGTGACCCACCCCCCCCCCCCCCTCCACCCCGACCTCCCCACCCCACCAATCATGCCACTACGTCAGTTATCGTCTTTTGTCCGCGTGTCTCTTATCGGGTCGCTCCACAACAGGAAAGCGGGCCCGAGGGAAGCCCACAATAACAATGACCAGCCGGGTGACCTCTATATCGTGACCTTGAGTTTCCACAGCCTGCTCACACGGCCACCGCAGGAGGGGGGTGGTGGTGGTCCGGGGGGGGGGGGGGGGGGGGGGGGGTGGTTGGGGTGGGGTTCTTTGGCTGGCTGGCTGGCCTAGCCCCGACCAAGGGGGTGGGTTGGAGGGGCGGGCGGTGGAGAAAGCTCCAGGCATGGCCAAGGGAATGCCATCTATAAAAATAGATGTTCATTATTCCGAAATTTCCATAAATAGTTTCAAAGAACAGGGCATCATTTCATCTTAATGACTGCCGTGGATTGTTTGGGGCTGCGTCGTGGAAAAGCCTGGGTCTTCGGCAGCGTATAGCCTCAGAAGTGGCCTGCCTCTGCACACCACCCCACCACACGGACAACATATTGGCACGTATTTCAGATGGGCTATTTTTAAAACCGCCACTTTTTGGTTGATGTTTTTTGAAATACCTCAGACTTCCGCTTCACCATACTGACCTTAAAAAACACTTTGACGCCATTCCAAACACAATATATCAGTTAGTCCTTCTAAGGTTCTGTCTTTTCTAGGTAGTGTCATGATAGGGTACCGTAGTGTACCTTCCTGTCATCTGCTTCCAGGCGGCTTAGTCTTCTAAGTAAAATTAATTGTTTGTAGCATTTTTACCTCATTAGCAAACAAATTAAGAACATTTGCAAGAACAAATGCGCTTGAGATTATTTTGCATATCTTATTACTTAAGATGTCATATTCATTCATCACAGCTTCTTGAGTCGTTAAAAGGTTTGAAAGGCGCAGACGCACACACACACTGTGTTTGGTAAAATAACATCATAAAAAAAAAACAAGCACAAAATGAATGAAAGCCTAAACTAATGGAGTTCTTTATCCGACGAGATCAAATGTTTATGAGCACAACTGGATCTCAGATCCATGGTCATGTGCATGTGGTTGCCAAGGGCGATACTTCATGGTCGATTATCGGAGCAGGAGGAAGGCCGAACGAAAGGGCCCGGGTGCTGCCACCACTGTGCTTACACACTTCATATCAAAAACAGCCCCCACTGTAGAGCACAAAGAAGAGGAGGGAGCTGAGAGCGCGTGCAAGAGCACGAGAGAGAGAGAGAGAGAGAAACCGAGAGAGGAAAAAAAGAGCGAGAGAAAGAGAGAGAGAGGAAACTTTGTGTGAGAGAGAGAGAGAGTCCACGCCTATTCTATTCTATTCTTTTTTCCCTCTCCTGGCAAAGACTGTCGTCCAAACCAGGCGCTATATTTAGCATTACCGCACACTATTTTTAGACCACTACCCGTTTCTGAAGCATTTATTAGGGAGAAGAATACCAAAAAAAGAAAGAGAGAAACGCTAAATGTGTGGGCGAGTGGGAGGTAGCGGGCTATTGAGGGGAGGCGGTGGGCTTGCTGGGGAGTGTGTGTGTGTGCGTGTGTGCGCGTGTGTGTGTGTGTGTGTGTGTGTGTGTGTGTGTGTGTGTGTGTGTGTGTGTGTGTGTGTGTGTGTGTGTGTGTGTGAAGAAGGGGGGGGGGGGGGGGGGGGGGGTAATTTGGGGGGGTAATTTTCGTTGCCCGTCTCGCTACTTTTACTGCGCGGTGAACTCAACAGATGTTCCAGATTGCACTGAAGTGGTAAGGGCACGCAGACCAAAGGGGAAAATATTTAGCGAGGAAACAAAAACTTCTCTCGCCCCATCTATTTATGTTCGGCTCCAATATCCTTTTCATTTGCACATTTTTAATTTGCATGAAACCACCGGTGTTGCTCGTAATGTTTGACTGGTCCAAACAGAGAGGGCCACGGGGGGAAAGAGATGGCGGGCGACTTCGAGACAGTACAATGAATGGATTTTCATTTCTGACGCTGGAAATGTGTTCATCAGTGTCATATATATATATATATATATATATGTATAATAGGGCTGTCAAATTAACGCGTTCATTTCGATCAATTAATCACCGAAAAATAACGCGTTCAAAAAATTAACGCACATTAATCGTGCTTCTATAGTACCCTTTGACCCGGTGCGTCATTTGCGTTGGCCCCGTCCACACTAACCCGGGTAAATGTAAAAACGCACATCCGCAATGAAAACGATCTCCGTCCACACTATCGTTATCACATCGTTTTCGGAATGTTTTGCATCCACGTTCCACACTGAAATTATTTTGATAAACAGTTGTTGTCATTGTTACGTAGCACTGCCACGTAACTCTGTTTAGATTACAGGCGCGCGATCAGCTGATAT
>NC_044053.1:11983199-11985699 GCF_902167405.1 Gadus morhua
GTGTGTGTGTGTGTGTGTGTGTGTGGTGGGGGTGCGTGTGTGGGGGGGGGGGAACAAACACATTGTTGAAAGGGGATTTTGGCTCAGCACGGCACATCGCTGAATTGTGCTGCTCAATACCGACGAGGGCCAGCCAACACCACTTAGGATTTTGGCTTGATTAACAATCACAGGAAAGCGAGGCAAAAAAACTAAAAAGAGATAGTCTTTCATGTTCTATTGCAATTAACAAGCCCACCCCCCCGTCCCAACCCCCATACTGGCGCGGGAGCCCTCCCGTGGAAGGGGGGGGGAAATGGGGGAAAAGCGAGAGGGAGAGAGGTAGATAGATCTATTCTCTTGTCGTTTCCCAGCACAGCTCTTGTGTGTCTCTCCCTTAATGCTGCTCACATGTCCAGGAAACGGCCCTGGCAGACAGGGAGTATAGGAAATCTATCTGCGTGTTGGAGCGTTTCATCTGGAGCCCGCTGCCCGGTGGGTGTGCTGGGGAGCCTGCCAGCGGGGTCGGCTGACTGGGCGACTAAGTACGCATAAAAAGACACGTCCGTCCGGTTTCAGGCAATTTTCGTTTCAATTTTCTCTTGCTTCTATGAAGCGACTGCGACGATGAGCTCGGAACCGCTAACACAATTAGCGGGAACCCGAGGGCTTCCGTCTCTCCTGTTTGTTCAAAAGGTCGAAGCCGATACGAATAGCAGTGTTCGTCAGGGTCCCTGAGGACAGACGACCCGCCCGACGGTAGCATATCGCTCGTCAGGTCGTTAACTTTGTTTCTTCCTTGGTGCGTGCTTTATGCTGGGGCAGAGGTTAGCTAGGCTGTTCTCGGATTCAGCTTCAGCCAAAATGGTTTGAGGTGAGTCACCGTGACCCTCTGTCGATCCCCCCGTCTCTCTTTATCTTAACATATAGTCTCCATCCATGTACACTCACCGATCATGGCAATAATCTTGAGAGAAGAAGAAGAAGAAGAAGAAGAAGAAGAAGAAGAAGAAGAAGAAGAAGAAGAAGAAGAAGAAGAAGAAGAGGAAGACATGAAGTGTTAAGAGGAAGAGAAAAAGAGAGACAGAGGGAGAGAGGGAGAGAGTGAGAGAGAGCGAGAGAGAGAGAGAGAGAGAGAGAGAGAGAGAGAGAGGGAGGGAGAGTGTGAGAGATGGAGAGAGCACAAGCAAGAGAGAGAGAGGAAGAGGGAGAGAGAAAAAGAAAGCCCTCCAGCCTCTTGTAAACATGCTGTAGCTGGAGAGGCCGTGCAGTCCTCTCTGTGCCACTCTCTCAACAACGCTAATTATCAACCAAAGACATGCTAATTACATAGAGCTTTATTGCTAATGTAGCAGGCCTCTATGCCAGCCGCCCACTCGCTGAGCTCTGCTCCGCTCCCCTACTTCTGCCTCTCCTCCCACTACACCTTCAGGCATCGCAGCAGCGTGCAGGGAGAGAGAGGGAGAGAGAGAGAGAGAGAGAGAGAGAGAGAGAGAGAGAGAGAGAGAGAGAGAGAGAGAGAGAGAGAGAAAGAGAGAATGAGAGTGAATAAAAAAAACACATATTGAGGAGCGAAGATGAGAGAGTGAGGGAAAGTGATGGTGAGAGAATAAGCAAGTTCATCTTACAAAAAAGTAAGATGCTCAATTTCACGTATTTTGTTATTTTTTTCAACCGTATTTTCGGGACAAACCAGAAGCAGTGCTGGATTTTTTTTCCTTTCAAACCCCATGTACTATTAGGTATCACATATTATTGAGTTGCCTTCTCCTGTTTTCTCTTCTCTGGGGTATACGGCCTTTGCCGCCACCCACGTATCCAGCCCTTCCTCTCATGCTCCTGCCCTCCTCCTCCTCCTCCTCCTCCTCCTCCTCCTCCTCCCCATCTCTACAGGAAGTCCGCTTTGTTCCTGCCATCCTTAACCATCCCCCCCTCCGTCTCCCCTCTGTCTCCCCCCCTCCTCTCTCCACCTCCTCCTCCTCCTGGCTCAACAACCCGCCCACGTTACCGGCACCTGTGACGCGGCTTCATCAGAACACGCGCGCCCGCCAAACACACACACACACACAGACACACACACAGACACAAGCACGCACGCACACCTAACCCTTCCCCCCAGCCAACTGCCCACGCTTAGCGTGCTAGTGTCAGCCCTGAGACCAATCCTGTTAGCGCGACGCAGCCGGAGGTGGGGTGGCGGCTTGGGGGTTAGGGTGGGGGGGGGGGGGCGGGCTTAAGGCCGCTGCAGATCGATTCCGATACACAAGCCGTTTGCAGAAAACAGCAGGGGGGGTTGATGGGGAGCTGGCCGTCTGCCCAGGGATCACAGGGAGCTAATGCTAACGCAGAACTTAAACACCATACGCCTATGGGATACAGCTCTGACCCCCCCTCCCCCCGCCCCCCTTACTTCCCTCTCACACGCAAACACACACACAAACACACACACAAACACACACACAAACACACACACAAACACACACACAAACACACACAGAAACACACACAGAAACACACTCTC
>NC_044053.1:11995699-12010699 GCF_902167405.1 Gadus morhua
CCTCCCTTCTGTCCCTGTCTGTCTCTCTTGTCTGCCTGCCGCTTGCGTCTGTCTATGTGCCTTCCAGTCGGTCTGTCTGTCTCTCTCCCTCCCTGCATGTGTCCGCCCGTCTGTCAGCCTCTAAATGGAGCCCTGGTGTACGAGGACGGCTCACAGGCGATAGGTGCAGACTCAGGTCGCGGTCGCTCGCGCCGCTCTGTCCGTCAAGCTCCCTTCTCACTTTCCTCCCCTCTCGCCAACGACATCTGTGACTCCTGTGGTAACCTCTCGCACGGAAGGTGAGTTCACTATGTCGCGCGGATGGAGCGAGGTGTCGATGTCGCGTTAGTCTCCCCTGGTTGCTCCCTCCCCCCCCCTCTCTCTCTCTCTCTCTCTCTCTCTCTCTCTCTCTGTCCATCTCAACTCTGCTCTGTCTAGGATGACCGCTGTCTCGTCTCTCGGTCTCATCACACTGAACCTTCCTCATTCTCGATTCCTGTGCGGAATTTCCTGGCTGACGTAACTGTGATTGAAGGGCCAGTCTAGTCGGAGGCCAGTCCAGGGAGCGCTTGAAGAACGCCTCCCAGGCGGTGTCGGCCATTTGCTTCCGTGAACCTCATTGACGTACTTAAAATGGCCACACAGGAATACTGCCTATCTTGCATAGACTAGTAAGTACATAGGTGTACAACCCTAATGTGGAGAAGGAGTGTATCGATGTACCGCATTTTTCAATGTGTGTCTGTCTGTGTGTGTGTATGCCCGCGTACACGTGCGTGTACGTGCGTGTGCATGGGTCTGTATCTGTGTATGTCTGTGTCTGTGTGTGTGTGGTGTGTGAGCGTGTGTGGCTGGATGTCTATGCATGTGTTTGTTTGTGCGCCTGCTTGTGTGTGTGTGTGTGTGTGTGTGTGTGTGTGTGTGTGTGTGTGTGTGTGTGTGTGTGTGTGTGTGTGTGTGTGTGTGTGTGTGTGTGTGTGTGTGTGTGTAAGTGCGTGATTACCTGCGTGTGTGTGCCTGTGCGCGCACATGTGTGTGGGTGTTTGTGCGTGCACATGTGGATCTGACCTATAGGAACCAGGGGGCAGCTTTCCAGCGTATGGATCCAATTGGTCTGCCAGGAAGCTGCCAGAGTGTCAGTGGTCACTTGTGCCGCAGGAACTGATTGATTGTGGGCCTTGGGGGCAGTGAGAGACGTCTGTCTCTATCTATTTCCTGCCTCAGACAATGGTGTCTGCCCGGGCCCTGTTGTCCATCAATTATCATATAGACTCTCTCAAAGCCCGGACACAACTAACAGCACTTGTTTTACTGGTTTCCACCTACCATCTCTCGCAGGACAGATTTATGTTTGATTTGTTAATCTTCCTTTGATGAATCGTCAGACCCACTCCATGATGGCTGATAGACGGGCTACTGCTGCTGGACATGAAACACCATTAAGCCGCGGAGGGGCCACTGAGATCCTCCTATAATCAGCGTCTCCGGTCCCCTAAAAACAACGGCTGGCTGCCTCAAGTACCCCCTTAAAACTTGGGCTGCACGCGACAAACAACATTAGACTCTCTTCGGCCTCTAGTTTTACTATCAGCTTCATGAAAGTCACGTCAGTTTTTTTTAACGAATATAAAAATGTTCCACACAGAAACAATTGTCCCCCTAATTGTTGTCCTACCTATGTATGCTATTTTTGAAATCTTCCCACGTCCCCCCCCCCCCCCCCCAATCCCTCCCTCCTGGGACCCACACGAGTCCCTCTTGGGGGACCGTGCCGTGTGCCCCTCTGGTTGAGAATCACTGCACTACATCATTCTACTTGCTGGTCCAGCATTGTGTCATTCTGGACCATTGCACACTGTTGTGCGGTTGTTTATTGCTCAATGCCCAGCCTCAACCTTCTGTGGTGGCGACTCCCTCCCCCCCCTCTTCCGCCGGATGGTAGCGTTCCACTGACTGCCAGCTAAAGTGGGTGAGATGGCGTAAGACGACCGCTGTGTGAAGGGTGCCCCGGCGGCGGGCCTGCCGTGTGGTCGCCTGCCGTGGCTAGCAGACACAGCTATGTGCAGTGTGGTGGTATGCTGCAATAATAGAACTACACTTTTACTTTACTTCTTCCTCCATAACAATAAAATACTCTTATCAGATGAAATCAACAGTAATATAATAAATACTAATAACAAATAATACAAACCATTTTTATAATATTATTAGGACCCCCCCCCCCCCCACACACACACACCAAGAACCCCTGTTCTTCCCGCCAAATACTCAGGCTCCCAAAAGGCCCTAACTGCAGCGGGCAGAGCAGGGAGCGATTGGGATGTGTCTCCTCCCTCCTCCCTCCTCCCTCTCCCTCCTTCCTCCTCCTCCTCCCTTTGCACCCCATCCATCCACGCCTCCTTCACCCTCCACCCTCCACCCCCACCCCCCTTCCCCGCCGCCCCCCACCCTCCACACACACAGACACCCCATCCTCATCCATCGTCCCTCTCCCCTCCCCCCCGGGACGCACCTGTCTGTTGCGTTCATCCATAATCCGCGTGATCTGTATCTTTTTCCTCCCCATCGTCCCCGTCTCTCGGATGCGCTCTCGCTCCTCTGGCTCGAACGGAAAATAAAGTAACGGCGGTGCGCCTCTGTTTCTTTCTCTTTCTCCTTCTCGGCTCGCTCTCCCCTTTCTTTCTCTTCTGTCCGCGTCTTTTCTTTTCTCTTCCTCACGCGCCAGCTGCTTTTTCTCTCCTTCCACCAGTCTTTGCTCTTCTTTTCTCAACTTCAACTCAATTCAAAGACTCCAGCGTCTGTACCTGTAAGGGAGACATGAGAGAGGGGGGGGGGGGGGGGGGGGGGGGAGAGGGATGAGGAGGAGAGGGGGAGAGGGGGAGAGAAATGAGCATTAAGTGAAATGAAATATGGCAAAAATACTTAGAAGGGAGGGGAAAAAATAACAATCAGGAGGCATCACTGAAGTCACAAGGGAGGGCGAGGAAACACAAAGGATCTGTCAACAACGCAGTGAGAACGGCAGCTTTTTTCATTTCTTGGGATTTTTTTTCCATCGCGTCATATCATGCAAATGTGCTCCCTTTTGTTTTTTAGCAGCAAGCCAACTATGAGAGGAGACAGCGCTGTCAGGATTTTGCCTGGTTCACAGGGAATCTGACAGTTGTTTTGGAAGTGTTCGCTATCTTAAACGCTCTAATCACCCAACACTGTAACATCACCGCCCGACGGAGAAATACATTCTTGTTTCTACTCCACAAAGCCCCGGTGTAGACAGTGTGGAGCTGCCAGGAACGGCTACATCTACTTCATCTGATATGTCGGCAAATGAGAGTGGTAGAATTGTAGAACACAGCTGTAAAACCTAGCAGTGCCTCGCCATGCGCTGGCAAACAAAAAGCAAACAAAGAGATCATCAGTCGCACGGCGATTCCTCAAAGTAAGAAATCAAACCAGGCATTCCAACATGAACTCAGTACAGAACTATTTGGATGTGCTGCAGGAATGGTGTGTGTGCACAAATGTGAATGTGTGTGTCTAGTGATTGAGTGTTTGTATGTGTGTGTGTGTGTGTGTGTGTGTGTGTGTGTGTGTGTGTGTGTGTGTGTGTGTGTGTGTGTGTGTGTGTGTGTGTGTGTGTGTGTGTGTCTGTTAGTGAGTGTGTGTATGTGTGTGTGTGGGGGGGGTGTAAGTGTGAGAGAGAGAGAGAGAGAGAGAGAGAGAGAGAGAGAGAGAGAGAGAGAGAGAGAGAGAGAGAGGGAGAGAGAGAGAGAGAGAGAGAGAGAGAGAGAGAGAGAGAGAGAGAGAGAGAGAGAGAGGGGTGAGTGGAACAGAGAGAAATGCTGCTGAGCTGGACCTGGACTGCATGAGTGAGGAAGAAAGCTGTGCTCCAAAAAGTTTTCCTTGTGCGTGTGTACCGACAAGAGTGTGTGTGATTGTGTAGGTGTGTGTGTGTGTGTGTGTGTGTGTCTGTGGGTGTGTGATTGTGTGTAAGTGTGTTTGTGTGTGTGTCTGTGTGTGATTGTGTGTATGATTGTGTGCATGTGTGTGTATGGATGTGTATGTGTGTGAGAGTGTGTCGGTGCACATGTGTGAGCCTGGCTGAGCCAGAAGCTCCGGCGCATCTCTCCTGAGTGCTAAAGTAGGCCAACCCAATCTATCTCAGGGAGGAGCAGAAGAACTGTTGTTGTGTTTTCTTTTGACAGTAGAGGTGATAACGTCCCTCGTTATGCAAATGAGCATCCCATTATTTAAGCTCAGTGCAATGCAGGGGAGCTGTCAGTGCCGTCACATAAAAAAAAAAACTCCATCTACCCTGGTTCCTTTTTTTTATCTCCTTTCCTCCTCTCTTCTTCTTCCTCTCTCTCTCCCCTCTCTGAACCAGATTTCCGTCACCTGGCAGCGCCTACATCAGACGTCGATGCCGAAGACGACACTGCTTCACTAAAAGACATGTCACTCTCGCTCCCTCCCTCCTTTTCTCTCTCTTTCCCTCCCTCCCACCCTCTCTCTCTCTCTCTCTCTCTCTCTCTCTCTCTCTCTCTCTCTCTCTCTCTCTCTCTCTCTCTCTCTCTCTCTCTCTCTCTCTCTCTCTCTCTCTCCCCCATACATAAACAAGCATGCAAAAACAACGTACACAAACACAAAATAATGCACTCCCCTCCCCCAAAACTTCCCTCTTTTTTTTTGTCATTCTCCTGCCCTAACCTGAATCCATGTATTTATTGAGCAACAGCGATGTTGAAGCACAAGAAAGTGGGCAAAAGTGATCAAAAGTGGGCTCCACCTCTTCGGGGTGAATACGGCATGAAGTTACTTGTGCGCACAAATAAGGACTATTTTTATTGATGTTTGTCTACACATGAAAGGATCCCACTGTGAGCTTGAGAAAACAACTCGCTAGATTTGATCATTTTTTTGCATTCTGCAAAATACCAAAAATATAACTCATGCTCATATAATATATCAAGCGGTTTGAGAAGATGACTTCTAATAACATGCCGTTAAATCATAGGGAGTTAAATTATTTCATTAATCAATTACTGATTTAAAAAAATGGTGTGACAAATGATACAATTATATTGTACTACTACTAATCACAATATGGTTCTTTGCTCCCAGAAATAAATAAAAAATAAAATCTAAAATGGTGGCGAATCTAAATGATTTACACTTTCAAGAGCCCTTCCAGAACATTGTTTCCCTTTACACGCAGCAGTCAGAACATAAAAACAACAGACACAGAGAGAAGGCTGTCCGACAAGACCATTACGATCATAAGACACACCACTAAGACAGTGACGTGACCCAAAACCAATCAATCACCACGAGAACAACAACAAGCCTGCCTACCTCCTCCTCCTCCTCTCACACTGACAACCGCCACAGTCTCCCAATCTCCTCCTCCTCCTCCTCCTCCACTACACTCGAGCTGGCCTGGGCAGCGCTCCAGAAACAAGGAGGCGTCAACTCCTGTGATCCTTGCCTGCCTCCTGGCCTCCACTCCCACCTTCCCTGCCGTGCCCTGCTCCCTCCCTCCCTCCCTCCCTCCCTCCCTCCCTCCCTCCCTCCCTCCCTCCCTCCTTCCCTCCCTCGATCGCTCCTCCTCCAGCCCCATACTGAGCCTCTCAATGTCAGTGCCCGCTGGGGCACACAACACCTTGGGCCTTACGCAACACCAGCACTAAGACTAAGCCCCGGTGCTCAACAAATAATCCCTGCTTTGGCTCCCAGCATCAGCCAGTGCATCCTAAGGTGTAGTGCAACTCCACCCACACCACCACCACCACCACCACCACCACCACCCCACACACCACCACCCCTTCACTTGCTTTAAAGGGCCTTCACACAGACAGACACACACACACACCTTCTTCTTTCCTTTTTTTTTTCTCTCTGACTTGATGCCTCATCCACCTCCTCCTACACACAACACAACACACAACCACGGATCTCAACATCACGGCTTCAACCCCCCAGCCTGCTCCCCCCACCTCTCCTACATTCCACCACCCCCCACCCCCTTCTCCCTTCTTCCTTGCACCCGCCCCCATGGCGTTTGAGTGCCAGGAAACTGGCACCCGACGGCGCTATGGTGCTAGGGTCCTACCGAACCAGACTCTCTTCTCCTCTCTCTCTATCTCCCTCTCTCCCTCACTCCCCTCCTCACTGGTCGCCCCCCCCCCCCCCCCCCCCCTCCCGCTCCCTTCACACAAATTTAGCAGATTACCGTTGAACCACTCAATCCAATTTAGCATTGTGACGCAAAGGGGTAGGTGTGGTGGGTAGGTCTGGTGGGTGGGGGGGGGGGGGGGGGGGGGGGGCTGGTGGGGTGCGGTGGGTGGGGGGCGGGTGGGGTTGAGGTAACACAGAGCCAGGCCTCACTACTCTACGCTACACTGCACGGGTTTAAATGACATAACCCAGCGATGCTTTTCCCCCCACGGCAGGAACGCTGTGCAGGAGAGTGAGACACCTGCCTTTGACCGGGCGCATGAGGACAGAGGGGGGGAGGTCAGGGAGGGAAAGGGGGAGGGGGAGACGGGGGGAGAGGTGTGTACAGAGCGAGAGCGGGCGGGAGAGAGAGGGAGGGTGGGTTACGGTGGCTGGTCGAGGAGAGAGAGCTAACAAGCTCTGATTCATCATGCCAATTTACAAAGAGCCCAAAGTAACGCTTTAGGGAGAAGGGAGCTGCTTTTTTCTATTTTTTTTTGCCCCAAAGCGAGACAAAGAACAGTGAAACGAGGAAGAAAAATTATAACTCATCTCCTGCAGTTCTTTCACACCAGACATGGCAGCTGAATGAAAGAGAGGGTGATGAGGGGAGAGGCTGAGGAGGAGAGGGGGGTGAGGAGGAGAGAGATTGAGGAGGTGAGAGGGTGAGGATGGGAGAGGGTGAGGAGGGGAGAGGGTGAGGAAGGAAGGGTGAGGAGGGGAGAGGGTGAGGAAGGAAGGGTGAGGAGGAGAGGGTGAGGAGGGGAGAGGGTCAGGAGGGGAGAGGGAGAGGAGGAGAGAGGGTGAGGAGGAGAGTGTGGAAACAGATGAAGCCAAGCTTCTTGCCGATCCTTTTTTAACCTCATGACAGACGGGCAGACAGACAGACGGACAGACAGAAAGAAAGGCAGGCGAATAAACAGATACAGGCAAAAAAAGACACAGGTAGATAGAGACACAGGGATACTAAGGTATAGAGAAAGTTGGATAGAACGATATAATGATAGATCGATATATAGATATAGCAACAGATAGATAGAGAGATAATGATAGCGATAGCAATCGATCGGTTGATCGATTGATACATAGATAGATAGATAGATAGATAGATGGATCAATCCTCTGCACTGAGGAAATGAGGAATGGAGAGAGACCGCAGCGGAAGGGAATGAGAGGAGAGGAGGGAGAGGAGGCACCAGGCCTGTCCGGGGGAGGGGGGGGGGGGGAGCTGTACCCACAACCCTCCCATCTGTTAAGCAGACGGACAGAGCAAGAGGGAGCCGGAGGGGGAGGAGAGAGGCGATGCAGAGGTACCGCGATTCAGCACATAGATCTAACGAGTGCTCTCTCTCCCTCTCTCTCTCTCTCTCTCTCTCTCTCTCTCTCTCTCTCTCTCTCTCTCTCTCTCTCTCTCTCTCTCTCTCTCTCTCTCTCTCTCTCTCTCTCTCTCTCTCCCTCGCTCTCGCTCTCTCGTCTGAGTCGCAGGGCTTAGTGGACTCAGTATACAAGGGTTGATTGTAGGTCACCTGTGTCCCAAGTGTTTAGCGACTAAAAGCGAGCATGTGGCTCTTTGTCCACAGTTCTTACAGTCCGTATTAAGGGATGCTTGTAAATGTGTGCTTTGTCATCAAGCACAAGGGAATAGATCGAAACTCATCTCTCAGAATCTAAGCGACAGGAAGAGGAGAAAAAAAAGGGGAACACCGTCTGGGTTCAACCTCTTCTGTGTTGTGCAAAAGAACCAGAGCTCAATATTGCAAGGATGCAGTATTGCAATATTCATAGGAAACGTATGTTGTTCACATTTACATGTCCCAGTAGTTAGATCCGGGAGTAAAAAGGTCTTTCCACTCGTCTGTTGGGAATAGTGAGGAACAACCAAAATGAACTACTTTTTGTCCTGGTCTGTGTCTCAGCACTTCTGCTGACACCTATATTTTTTGCCAAACTTTGCCGCCTATAATGTATTGGGGAAGGCCATTCATCATCGCAGGAGGGGATGTTTTTTTTTTACTGTACAGTTTTTTACTTACTACTGGTACTGCTAAGCTGATTGCACATCTGCAACACATTTGATACTTAAATATTTTCTCGAATTTCGCAAGAACATGTATTTTTCCAGGAAACTAGTTTGGGATGTGAGGATTTATGAAAACACATTACTCTGTAGGAAATAAACCTTTTAAGGATGTTTATCGTACATCAAATAAACACAGCTTCCCTTTCAAATAAACTATCGTTTCCGTGTGAAAGGGGGAGAAAATTTGTATTAATGCAGTTCCTTGGAATTACAATTTGAGACGTGAATACTCACTCTGTGCCGAACGGTGTCTGTGTGGCTCTGCGTGTGCGCGTTCGTGCACTCACATCTGTGCGTGCATGTGTTTGTGTGTGTGTGAAGAGAAGGGAGGAAGCAAGGAGGAGGAGGAGGAGGAGGAGACGTAGGCAAGGGAAGGGAGTCTATGGCCAGGCGGAAGAGGAAGAGGAAGAGAACAGTTTTTCAGGTCTCATTGTGTCTCTAATGTCATTACAGACGGTGACTCCACTATGTGGAGCGTCACAGTACCACCCCCCCCCCCCCCCCCCCAACCTCCCCCCCCTCCCCTCACCACCACCACACACTCCCCCTCGTCTGTCAGTGTGAGATAGCAGCGGTGACGAATGGCTATCAGCCCCCCCCAGCACCACCGCCACCCGCTCCACCACCTCCTCCTCCACCACCAACACCACCCAAACCCAATGTCTGCCTTCCCCTCCTCCACGTGCCGGTGGGAGGACAGTGACCTAAACCCGGGCGGCGGTCCATGCGTAGGTGGGCCCTGTGTGAGGCACTGAACCGCTACAGATATTAGCGGCTAATTTAACATGTGAGCAGCTAAAGAGATTAGCAACACGTACATCTGGGGGATTAGAGTGATAGCAGTGAAGGAAAAAAAAATCAAATAATGTGTTCATTTCCTTTTGTCGTTCCCACCCTCTCCCCCCTTTTCCCAATGCGCTTTCGCTTCCAGAAAAAAGAGGCAGATTTGTGTGTGTGTGTGTGTGTGTGCATGTGTGTGTGTTTGTGTGCGTGTGTGTGTGTGTGCGGGGGCGAGCAGGCGTGTGTGTGTTTAGGAGAACATCCACCTGTCTCGCTCCATTAGCTCATGGCATAGTTGGATCGTTATTAAGACACAGGAGATGCTTTCCCATGTATTCTGTTTCCAATAGCTATGTAGCAAAAGAGCAGCACACCGGTCTATCGACGACGATCAGGAGACTAAGCTGTTTGTCTATACTTGACCTCTGTTTTATTTACTCTTTCAAAAAAATAATCATTACTTTAAAGTCTGCCACTTGAAGGTAGTCATTATTAAGTGCAAAACGGTGAGTCGTAAATCCCCCAACACACCGCGCACAAATTTCCTTAATTATTATCACAAGGAAGCTTGATTCTTAGCAATTAAGGTGACATTGTAACTGGAAACCAATTAGCTGCTGTCGATTACAACGTGTCTTGACTAGAATCCAAGCGGTTGTCAGTCTCATCAGAAGACGACGCACCGTTCTGCCTTGTCTTGTATCCTCGTGCCTAGAAGCGCTGCCTCAGGAACTGGGAGGAAGGAGAGACAGGAACTCAGCGGTACACACATGCACAGACACCCACCCAGCCACCCACACATACACGCAAAGGGAAAAACACACACACACACACACACACACAGGACAGGATGTGACATCAGCAGCAACAGACAAACGAAGAGGTGTTTCCTTCCCTAAATCTTTCCTTCGACTTCATCCAAAAGGTGCACCCAAGACTCCCCACCTACAGCTTTCTTATTCTTAACAATAGAGAGAAGGAGGTGAAGACATGTGTTCCCTGGCGTTGGCTACTGTAGAACTGGCTCCAAAACTGTGCGTACTATTTAATTTTATTTTTTTACTATTATCAAATGGAAAAAGTCCACTTGGTTTGATTCTGAAAACAAAAAGTATGAACGGATATAACAAAAGGAATCTGTCTGAAATCAAACGACAACAACAGGGCCAAGGCAAGGCAGAGCAATACCCCGAAACAAGCGCGTGTTGAAACACCCTGGCGGTATGACGACACAGGGGTGTTTCAGGGCGCCAGAGCACAACGGGCCCTGTGGTATCGGCGGTGCGACTGTAAGACGAACCGTGGGAGGAACACTTTCATTTCTCCTTTCAGCCCCTCAGCTGGCCATCCTCCACCCCAACGAACCCTCCCACGGAGAGTCCTTCAACTGTTCTGCAACTGACTGCTGCGACTTCATACCACCTCTACACACACACACACACACACACATACACAACGAACAAACTAACAGTGTAGTGGAAAGAAAAAATAACTGCTATACAATCGGAAATACGTCTAGGTAGTGCGGTTCGAGGCGCATACACGATTTTGTAAAACATTGAAAAAAAAAATGAAATTCTCATATTTTTTCCTTCACAAAACGAGATGACCTCTGCTGTTGTCCCAGTAGATGAACCGACGCGCCTCCCCCAGAAAACACCGGGCGAGGGCGAGGGTACGTCAACCCTCCGTGTGTAAAGAGCCGGTCGTTTGGACAGCTGCACCTCTCACTCAGCGGAGGGAAAACAGACTCCTGGAGGCTCGGGGAGGGGGCGGGGTTTAGCGGGAGCCACGTTGAAGACAGGTAACATCCGTCAGCCCCTGACACAGAGACAGGTGAAAACCATCTTTCCATGGCCCATCGCTGACTCCACCCCCCCCCCCCCCCCCCCAAGGACGAAGAGACTTGACACAATGCGTCAACTTGGCCTTTGAAAGCAGGCCAAGGTCTGCAACGCCGCAGCTGTCGGGGCCGGGGGCAGGCGGAGGAAAGACCACGCGTGCAAGCGGACCAGACAATGGTACACCATAACATTTAATCACAGCGCCCTCCCCGATGCTCGGCTCCATTCCGTCGTCTCGTTGACGTAAGAACTGTTAGTGCTGCCGCGTTCATCAACGTGCACACACATAAGTGTCGGATCTCATAAGTTGCCATGGTAGCGCAGGTGGCTACGAATGGGGGTTTCGACCATTAGGAAGTGGTGTGTGTGTGTGCGACCGCAGTGACCGAATTGGCTAAAGATATCGCTTGGTAACAAAACGTGGAAAACATGGACGAAAATAAAAGAAAAAGCAGAAGTTTGGGTGAGCCGCGCGGAAACGAAGCAGAACAAGGGTGTCTCTAAAGGTCGCAGGAACTGAACATGGTCACATGCAGAGAACGATGCAAACTAAACCAACATCATCGGTTAGGAAGACACTGGAACGGAACCAATGATGAAGTATCGTGTAAAAACAGAAAATAAAACGAAATCGTCAGTAAAAAAACGTTTGGGGGGGGGGGATGATGCAAGCGCCTCTTTAAGTCCTAATCGCCTCATCTTCACTGTGGTAATAGCGTCTACAGATCCTCTCCTTCACCTATTTTGTTCCTCCTCTTGATGACTCTCTCAATTCCCCCACCCCCCCCCCCCCGCTCCCCCATCTCCGATCACTGCAGTTCAAGCCCATTCCTCACTCATTGCTACAGTCCCCGTGCGTAGAGTTTGTTGCCAGAGGTCATGTTTCCCAGTGTGTGTGTGTGTGTGTGTGTGTGTGTGTGTGTGTGAACTTATGTGCGTGTGTGAGGGTGTGCGTGCGTGTTCACCACCGCCACACTTCACAGTCTACCGCCCTGTCCACAACGACTCTGGTGACTCAGGTGCACGACGACCACACACAGATGCTCGCGCTTTAACAAACCGGGACGGGCAAACGCACCGACCTGCATACGGCTGGCTCAGTCACCCACACACACACAGACACACACGTCACACACCTACCCACCAACATCAGCATTATGATTGCACTAATCATCCAAAATAAACTGTCTGTCTTCTGTGTTGAAGCGCTGAACGACCGTAGCCTTTCCTCGTGAGCCATATCAAACACGGCTTTAATTCCTTCCTTTTGTATTGAACACAATGCAAACAAAAAGAAAGGGGACTACGAAAAAAATAAAGGTTAAAAAATGAATCCCCAACAGCATGAGAAGCGCTCAGCCCGCCCACAATAGCAGCCGCCAGGAGTCATGTCACTGAGGCTCCACAAAGCAGTGACATATTCCCCCAATTACACTCCCCGCCGAGTGCGACAGGAAATCGGCTCAGGATATTACCAATGTTCTCCGGTCGGGTGGAGTCGGGTGGGGGGGAGGTGGGTGACTCGGTGACTGGGGCGGGGACTGAGGGGCACCGGAGAATGTGTGTGCAGAGAGTGTGTGATTGTTTAAGAGTGAGGTGAAGGAGGGGGGGCTATAGATATAATAGGCGATTGACCGTTCAAACACAACACAACTCCCCCGGGTGCAAAGAATGACGCCCGTCGCGACTCTCACCCTCTCTCCCCCTCCTTCGTCCTCACAACATGGTGAGTTGGTATCTCCACTGATGATTTCATCATCACCCCCCCCCCCCCCCCAATCCTCTCCCCTCACATCTCCAGTACTTCCACCTTTCTCTCTCTTTCTCCCTCTCTCTCTTTCTCTTTGCTGCAGCATTCTAATCACCCTAATTAAAAGCTTTGTTCGTTTAGAAATCTCTGATGACAATTTGTTTCACTCTACCCTACAGCAGTGGTGGCTGTGAAGAGAGGAGAATTAAATTTGATCTTCTGACAGCAATTATTAAATGCTCCCTCCTGGCCTCAATTAAGGCCTGTGGGCTAATGTTAACATGGCTAGCCCTCATGCAATGATGCCAGTGGCAGCTTTTTTTTGCCTTCTTTTTTTTTCTAACAACTACTTTCTTTCCTGCACCTTTACTTTACGTGTGAGCGATATGCGGTGGTTGACTGCGCATGCATGCATGGCTTCACACGTGGATGTGCTTGCCTATGCGCTGTTACCTGTTTTTGCATATGTTCGGCACACTGAAACACTGTGACGAACGAAAGTGAGCTCGGGACCCACACTGACAGATAACATTCACTTGAATAACTTCTCGGTAAAAAAAACTGTCCCGATGTTCCGCTAGCATATGTAAATATGATAGAGTTGCTAATGGTTAAACCTAATATTTTGAAAGCTGCGATTACACATGCCTGGGTATTTGAACATGCTAACTAAAACTGAAATAGCTGGAAGTGTGTGTGTGCGTGAGTGTGTGCGTGTATGTGTGTGTGTGTATGTGTGAGTCTGTGTGTTGGGAATTGTGTTCCTATCAATGTAAGAGGCAAACTGTTGAGGATTGGTAAACTCTTGTTAGCACATCATTAAGATGCCTAATGGGATCAGTTAAACAGACCAGATCGATTTTGTGCTACAGTTTTGCTTTGAGAAGTCCTCTCTGGCTTTCCATACAAAATAAATAGCAGCAGTCTCTCACACACACACACACACACACACACACACACACACACACACACACACACACACACACACACACACACACACACACACACACACACACACACACACAGACACACACACACACACACACACACACAAGGAAACTCCTCCAATTCTGCTTTGACGGACAGGGCCTTGCAGAGTACCGCGACATCTTGCATCTGTGCGGCCCGAAAGCGGGTGGCTCATTTGTAGCGAGAAGTAGGAAGGTTGCGCTCTTCCAATAAGAAGATGTCCTTCATGGAATCAACCTTTTTTTTCTTTTCTTTTTTTTTGTTTCCCTTCGGTCCCTGTGCTCCACTAGGAAACCAAGTAACCTAGATCGTAGAGTGGGAAGGAGAAGAGAGAGAGACCAGAGAGAGAGAGAGAGAGAGAGAGAGAGAGAGGGTGGGAGGGAGGGAGGTAGGGAAAGAGAGAGAGAAGGAGGGAGGGCGGGAGGGAGGGCGGGAGGGAGGGATGGAAAGAGAGAGAGAGGAGAGAAGGAAAGAGAGAGGCAGAGGGAGAGAATGAGAAAGAGTTACAATGACAGTGGTAAAGAACGAGAGACTAAATGAGAGCAAGAGAGAGAGAGAGAAATTAGAGAAACGAAAAAGACATGAGAGAGAAACTAGAGAGAGAACCGAGAGCGGAGATAGAGAGAGATGACGAGGTGCTAGAGTGTACAGCGGGCATAGATCGAATCGGCGTAGACTTGGGCTAGATGAGGGATACAGATATCGAGATCCAGCATCATCGAGGGATAGAGTCTTAACTCAGGCACCCAAGAAACTCTCTTTTACTCTCCCTCTCTCTCTCTGACTGTCTCTTGCCCAGCTCCAGGAAAAGCAATAGGCCGTCCTGCTCAGATGATGTCAGCTTCGTGTATTCATTTATCGGGACCACAGGCTGATTGTGCTGATTGTGGGCGAGAGGCGCGGGCCGGCTGAGGCTGCGCGTCATTAAACGGAGATTGTTCTGCTGTTAGTGTTGGTGGAGGCTAGGAGGGTGTAGTGTTTCCAGCCACTGCCTCTCTGTAGCAAGCATGAATACACGCACGCACGCACGCACGCACGCACGCACGCACGCACGCACGCACGCACGCACGCACGCACGCACGCACGCACACACTATAAAACAATAAACTTGCTTTGCTTTTTTTCTCACCAAAAAAAGTTTCCTTTTTTTTGCCGATTGTTTCGCGGCCGGTTCCAGCTGCGACCCAAAGTGTTCGAGTGTTTGGCGGTCCACGTCGGGTGGGGCTATACAATACACAGCGCAACCCCCTTTTAAAAAAACACGTATTTATATATTTTATTATTATATTATTGCTATTATTATTATTTTTTCGAAAATCCTGTGTAATAGATTGGCCTGCATGTGCACACACGGCACATTTGCACACAAGAGTGCGGCTGAGAGC
>NC_044053.1:12020699-12028199 GCF_902167405.1 Gadus morhua
ACCCCATACACTCCAATCCACTTACAGCACACAGAGAAAGTTGCAGTACGTCACCACTAATTACTAGATAGAGACAGAAGTGGAGTTTGCATCGTTATGCAAAACCAGGACATATTCCAATATATGCATTGAAATATGCTATAAACCATGAATCTATTTACTTTGTATTGTTTTCCCCGAGCAAGGGTCCACGAGCGATCGCAGATCTATCAAAGCTGTTTTTCAACAAACATGGTGCAAAGTGCAAACCATTCACAACACGCACACGGTGTAGTTTGGACAATGAAAGGGGGATCTGTTCTAAACTATTAAATAAACACACGCCGAGGTCAAGTTCGGAAAGTGTTTCATAAGGGCCAGAAAAAAAAAGCGTGATGCAGCAGCGAGAACACCTGCCTTCTACAGGGAACACAAAGGGCCTGCAACCACACTCTTCCTACGCAATAAACCTAAACTATTTCAGCCATGCTTGTGCAGGATGAAAAGGAAAATAAACTGAAGACGTGAACTGCTTTCATTTGCACGCTTCAAGAAAGAAGAAACAAAGCAATGTTATTTTATTTCAACAAAAGACAAAGACAAAAATTGGATGGTACAATAAAATGCAAGCATTTACCACTGTAATTTAAAGTTGAGAGGAAAGTCTACGGGTATGATATATATATAATAAATAGGTGTTTTTTTTTTTGTTTTTTTTGTATTGCTGTATTGCTTGATACATTTCCATCCATATCTGAGCCAAAGAGCATGATCTCCAAGCCAAGACTTCCAATACTGCAAATTAATCTATCACTGGTGCTTTTATTGTAAAAAATAATTAGCTTAGAGATTTAGCTTTCCACCACTTAAAAACATTATAACATTAGTCTTAAATACATGCAGTGTTAGACACAAAAGTTGGCTACGTTATTATAGACTTTTTAAGATATCACTCGGGTGTAACCATTTTACCGGAAAGCCATGTGGTTTAATTTCACAGTCTTTAAAAACAGAGCTTAGAGCCTGCTTATTTTGTTTTCTGTTTTCGAAACACTTTTGATGCATCATGGCATAACAGCACACATAGAGATAATCCCAACGGCATCCTACCCGCTCCATCTCGCAGTGCTTCCTTCCCTTTAGTCTACGGCAGAAGCCCTCAGCAGGGTGGCACACAATGTGTCCCTTCCCTTCACTTCACTAAAGCCTTAGTGAGCCTCCAGTGTACAGCGAAATGCCTTGACAATCGGCTCACTGCCCCGGCCAATCACAGAGACACGTGACCCCCTAATCCTTTTCCCTGAGAAGGGCAAGTGTGTTGTCAGTGTTGGTTTTTGTGAATCGGCAGCAGCCGAAATCGCAAATAATTTGTCAAGGGGGATAGGTCTTTAATGAATAAGAGAAACAAAAAGTACCTCGGAACATAATGTGTGAGAGTGTGTGTCTGTGTGTTTGTGTCTGTGTGTTTGTGTCTGTGTGTGTGAGAGTGTGAGGGTTTGTGAGGGTGTGAGGATATTAGTGTGTGTGTGTGTGTGTGTGTGTGTGTGTGTGTGTGTGTGTGTGTGTGTGTGTGTGTGTGTGTGTGTGTGTGTGTGTGTGTGTGTGTGTCTGTGTGTGTGTGTGCGTGTCTGCGTGTGTGTGTGTGTGTGTGTGTGAATTTGTGTGTGGGTGTGTGCGTGTGCGTGCATTTGTGTGTGTGTGTGTGTGTGTGTGTGTGTGTGTGTGTGTGTGTGTGTGTGTGTGTGTGTGTGTGTGTGTGTGTGTGTGTGTGTGTGTGTGTGTGTGTGTGCGCGCAGGGGCTCTGAGATTACAGAGCCTGACTGAGAGAGTCCTCTGTGTGTAATCGTGGGTCCACATGCGAGCACTCACCTTCCTCTGAGCGGATTAACCTAACGCTAAATCCCAAGAGAGCAACAGGCCAGCCGGGCCACACAGAACAACTTCACTGATGATGGGTGGACGACCCAAGGTCATGAGTGAAGCATCTTCAGACATTGAGAGGAAATTACACATTTTTCTTATTAGCAAGGTTAGTGAGCACACTGCATATACTCGGAGGGTATAATAAATCACAATTAAAAAAACGAACAAAGCTGCAATCAAGCAAATTAGGAAAGACAAATTAAAATAATAATGCTGTATGCTTTAGATTCCATTAGATAATAGGTAAAAGGGGCAGGCAGAAATATCATAACCCCAACGGAGAGGAAGAGGATGAGGAAGAACAGTAAGTATGCAAGGATGTACAACAAAAGAATGTTATTCTGAAGGCTTCCTTTTATATTATGAAAATTAATTGTCATAATACAGAACATAGGCCTATTTATAATAAGTAAACTCGGAAATGTGACTAATACATTTGTTATAAAAGTATTTTATCAGCCATCTGCCTCATACAATCTTTTGAAATAAAGTATAATTCAAATTATTGATAAATCGTTTACTTGCTATAAGGATTACAATTTATAGAATAATTATTTGACGTCAATTGAGAAACGTGAGGTGTGAACTTTTAATGAGTCTAACCTCGCCCGTAGGGGGTGTAAATGCAGTGCACTGTTACACTGGCAAATATTAAAACGTCTTACTTAAATTGCAACAATTACCTTTCGACGGAAATGTAAACACATTTTTATTGTGTACAACTAATTGCAAGGCAGTAATCTACTCAAGTTTCTCCCGTTTAATTAGGCTAAGATTTCTTTATTAGATCAAATAATTGCAACAGGTTCAAGTTTAACACTATAGAGGGTACTATTTTTATCTTAACACGTAGAGGAGGAAATATGGCTCAATATCTCATATAAAATAGAAAAATAAGCCATGAATATTAAAAATCAATATGATCCATCGTCAACCTGCACAGCATTCTAATAATAAACGGACTTACCAACGGGCACAGAATCAAAGTTTTAGTGTGAGTGTGAACACTTAGATTTGAGCCGCTTGTGAAGCTATCCCACATATAACTGATCAGTTTTGGGGTCATAGGGGATGTGCGTGTGCGTTATGGGTGGATAATAACACACATACAGATGAGAAATTATGTCTTTGGCATATCGTCTTCCGAGAAAATAAGTGTGGTATTATGTGAATGCAAGTAGGCCTACAGTTGTTTTATGTTTTACTGGGTTTTAGACAGTCCACCTTTTGACACCGCACTAAGTGCAAGTGAACTACGAATAAACTAATAAAGGATTGCGGTGGCAAATTAATGGTGGAGTTATTTTTTTTCTATTGTAGAACAACTATTCAATCTATTAACGCGCCATTAAAAACCTCATATTTTGCTGTGAATGAAATCAAAATTAGTATTTACCTGTGAGGTCATTTGAAAAATAATTTACCATTATTCCCACATCATATAATATGCAACGTATCAACTTGTAATGTTTTGCAAGCTTTTGCATATGGACCGACGTGCTGCTGAACTATTTCAGTGCCTGATTGTGCACTATGATGCGATTTTGAAAAGAATGTACTACAAGGTCAGAAACAACAGACAGGACAGTAGCCTGACCAAGACACCAGCCAGGCGTGACTCTTCTTTCAACATACCCAAACTAAACTAAACCAAAGAAAGGGGGGGGGGGGGAAACAGCTAGGACTATTGGATGCGGGGCATATCATTTCATGACACAGTTGTCAAAGAGATAAGTTTATCAGGGTCACCACAAATCAATAGAAACAGTTGCTGCACTTTAACTGGGTTGCTATAGCGCGCCTTCAAAATAATAGCCCTACTCAACTTTTTAACCCGATGGTGTCAAACCGACTGGGTAATAGCGCATACAGAGAAAACATCTGGTGTGTTCCACCGGCAGCGACGGGTAGACTACGACAAATAAAGCGCATAAAACGATAAGCGGTGTTAACACGTTGACTTACTTGGGTATGCATGGACTCTTGTCCCCTGGAAGTGAGAGATACTACACGCTGCTCCCCCGGCGGTGCCTTCCACGCGAATGTCACCTCGTTGAAGCCTCGGCTCTGGGGTTGAATGGGGATGGTGGACTTTGTGAATGTGTGCAAAGAAGACGATCTTAAATCCAGGAACCCAACTCAAGAGAGGACGTCGACAGACCGAACCAAAAGTGTGCGTGTGTGTATTAATAATGTCATTCAAAAACTATTGGGTCACTCGTCAGACAGGAGCGTGTTGAGGAGCAGGCAGCAGCAGCGGACTGTCTGTCGCTTGGTCTCCCTGTGTGTGAAGTGCCGGTCGGAGCGAAGGAGGGGAAGGTTGAAGCCGTGGACGACGTCTGTAGCTGACGGTGTTGAGGGCTGATTCTGCTCGTTCCCACAATCCTGGCCGAGTCTTTCCCTCACCCTCTCCCGGCGAGAGGAGAAATAATCGCTTCTTTTTTTTTTTACTCCTGAAAGGGGGCGGGATCAATTTCCCCAACTACTTTAATGAAAGAGGCACGGGATCCTCCTAATGCATTTGTATCGCAAACCTGATAAAGTGTACGCACGATTAAGTTGCTCTGAGAGCATGGTCAGAAGACGATCATTATGGCGATTTGAATATTATTGAAATGGCAGTTAAAACCTACGACGAAGGCGTCTTCTATCCAATCGACCGGAGTTGTTGATATTTTCTTCTAGTGAGTGGGAGGGAATAATTAGAATCACAACTTAATAATTATTTTGTTTTCTCAATTTGGCAACAATCACCCAGAAAGTCAATTTTATTGTCATATTCATTTAAATGGATAATGACTTCGTGATCAGATAAAAAAAAAAGCATTGTTTGCAGCTTTTCTACACGTTATTACCACTGTGAGAAAGGTCTATCCTCTCTGCACAGAGTGCCATTCACTTCCAACTGTCAGTCAAACCAAGCTATCAGAATAGATAAGGCTTGACACAGACGCTATGGGGGGAAATTACCAAGTCTTTGTCCACAACCAAATGATTTCCAAACACAAAAACCCTATTAGTGTGGAGATAACAATGACAACAACAAGTTTTCCACTTCAGATAAGCTCTGTCCCTTTAGTGCAGAGAAATATCCCAGAAATCCCAGGCCACGCTCACACAGATATGATTATTAGATGAGTATTACAATTTCAACGCCATCTTACCGGAATTATCTCAGATATGTAATTCAATTTCCACAACTCACCCAATGGGAGAAACCAACAACCACAACAACCGCAACAACAGCACAATGGAAACAAAGGAAAATGCACTTAAATGTAAGAAATACATACGATAAACATCAACTACCTTAGGAAGGCATCAGCCCCAGCTGGCTTTACCTGTGTCTTTCCACGACTAACAGAGTACATAGCCAGCCAGTCAACCCCTCTCTCACACACAGACACAGACACAGACACACACACACACACACACACACACACACACACACACACACACACACACACACACACACACACACACACACACACACACAGCCACTCAGTCAGAACAGCAAAAGGCAGGACATGAAATCAGTTGATAAATAAATCAGGCGGGCTAATCTTCCTGACGAGCGAACATTACAGGCGGTAACTGAATCTGGCGGTGTCTGATGACTCGGGGTCCCACCTTCACATCATCCGAGCCTTTAATCTTTAATAGCATTTCCTCTACCCCCCCCCCCCCCCCCCCCCGCCAGCCACACACACACACACATACACACACCCCAACCACCATGATAATCAATAAGCTATAGTCTGTTAGACACAGTGGACTCATAAACGGTGAACCACGCCAATGACGTCGATATCAATGCCAGGGTGGAGAGCAGAGCTGTTGAAGGGGTATTTGCACATACCAGTGGTCGCATGTCCTTTTTGTTACCCTCTTTCAAGTTATTGTGGCACAAAAAAACAAGCACAAATTGACATTGTATCAGGAGATGAGAGGATGTCATAGTGTTGATGAAAAGGATTTGGTTTTGTTTTTATGAGTAGCTTAGTGTGTTCCCTGATTGCGTTGTGGTCGTCAGTGTGGTGGATTTGGTGGGGGGTTCGGCTGTGCATACCACATTCAAACCAGGGAGCTTTCAGTCCTGTGTGCTGCTGCCTTCACCTGCTGGTCATACATGAGAGGGGTCCTCGCCGCCCGTCAAAGGACTCAGCTTATGTTTGGTAAGCACCTGGAAGAACACACACACACACACACACACACACACACACGCACACGCACGCACACACACACACACACGCACACACACACACACACACACACATACACACACACACATACATACAAATTGTTAAGGAGCATGGAGATTGCAACCAATACAATATGATAGAACTGCACTCATGGTCTATAGCTGCTTGTCTGTGTGTGTGTGTTTATGTGTGTGTGTGTGTGGGTGGGTGGGTGGGTGTGTGTGTGTGTGTGTGTGTGTGTGTGCGCGCGCGCGTGCGTGCGTGTGTTTGTGTGTGTGATTTTTATGTCTCAGTGTTAGAACGTTTGGGGAATTCTGTAGATAGCTGGGACTTAAATGTGAGTGTCTGTGTTATAACGTTTTTGTTTAACAAATACTGTAGATTGCGGGGTTGCGTTAAAGAAAGTTCAGGTTTGCAGATTCATGTTATCGTTAGAGATTTCAAGATTATATCATGCTGTCATCAGCTGTTGCTATCATAAAATTGAACTGTAGAGTTGCTTACAGTCTATAATACAGTAGATATGAATAAATATAGCAAATGCATAACTTATGCTTGGTGTGTGTGTGGGGATTTTGAGTGATTGTTCATGTGTGTGTGTCTTTGTGCATGTGTGTGTTTGTGCGTCTAGTGTGTGCACGTGTAGACAGCGACTAGGCATTGGGTATAATGCTGCATAAAGCATGGTGATTAAAAACCCACAGTTTGCTGAAAACAACTATACAATTTAAAATATGCCAGTGCATGTAAACACACACTGCAGGCTTTTCGGGGCCAATGCTGTTTCATGAGGTTTGGCATCTGTCTCGCATCGAACGAGAAAAGGAAGAGCGGAAAGTGTGACTGGATATTAAGTCAAACACAAGAGTGTGGTTTTCTGATATTGATCTTTGCTTGGATTGTTTTTTAAGCCTCTCTTGGCAGTCACTTCTGGGCCTATGTCACACAAACACAACAGCCTGCCTGATTTAACTTTTCTTCCTCCCCAGCCCCCCCCCCCCCCCCCCCCCCCCCCCGGAAGTGAGATGCGTATGTAAAACAAAAAAATAGAATGCCAATCACACAACGAGAAAAACACAAGCACATTTCCAGGGCCTACAGGAAGCCCAGCTTCACTGTAATCTGGTGTCGATCATGCTTACGAGCGAACACATCCTGCCTGTCATTGCTGATGAACTTGTCAGGCACTGCGTCGCTGTTGCTTACATGAATACGCCATAGAATTAATCTTTTGTTTTTGTACAAACCAAGAACAGCACCAACGCAATACTCAAAACGTCAGGTCTGTTAAAGAAATCTGTCTCGATTCATGTCCTACTTTGTAGCCACCTTAATCGTGCCTTTGTCTGTTGAAAAACATGACTTTGACATTGGCTCTGTTGCTATATAGTGTCAT
>NC_044053.1:12033199-12035699 GCF_902167405.1 Gadus morhua
TAGGGTACAAAAAATCATATTTTGTTTAAAATATACATTTAAGACAGATAGCAGATAATACAACACGGGACTGCAGTTTTATTAAAATAATTGGAAAACAGTGTTTTGCTGTTACCCTACCCTGTTATCTGTAAAATATGAATATGAATGTGCATATGATGCATACATCCCAATTTGTATAATTGTGTATGTTAACTTAGGGTTGCCATTTCAGGAGTTTATGAACAAAATTGTTTTTGCAGCATGCAGTGATCTCTTCACTAATAGTGTGGGTTCTGTCTGACATGCAATCTATGCCGTTTTCCGTCACTGAAAACTTCCAGTCACACAATTGACATGTGACTAAAGCAAATCGCAAACGTACAAAGAATACTAAGGGATCCAAACCATCTAGAAAAAGTAGTTTGCCACAAAAATACAGTGACAAAAATAAAGCAACATCAACAAAAATTGGCTACCGACAACTTTGAGGCTGTTGACCAACTCTTCCTCAAGTGTGCCGTTCAACAGATTGGCAACAGCTGTCACTTAACAACGTATTCACAGTAGTCAAACCTTAGCTTTAGCTCAAGACAGATAGAGACGGATAGCTATCAGTACGGAGATAGAAGTAGACAGATGGAGCAATAAGTAGAGGAGAGATAGGTTCCTATTCACCTGTGCTGTTTACACCGCTTCCCCAGGAAGTGACACGCTGGCACGCCAGCTGAGGTCCAGCTCAAATGATTCAAAGTAAAAAAAAATGAAAGAACTTGTTTGAAACTAACAAAAGAGTCGTGAAAAATAACAAATAATATCAAAATAAATATAAAATGTCCCGCATGTGATGAAGCCAGACCAGCTGGCTTTGAATAGAAACCCTGATTTGGGAAGTGTGTCTGTGCCACCGTACTCTTGTCTAAAATGAGACCAGATCCACTTCCATCCAACCCCCCAACTCCCCCCCCCCCCCCCGTCCCCCCCCCCCCCCCCCCCCCCCCCCCCCCGTCCCGAGCATCCCCCCGTCCCGGCGCTGTACACCTGTCCCTGTCACTTTTGGGGGGTATATTTAACCTTCTGAGGAATCGGTGACTAGTCCCCCTTCCTGCCCACCCTACCCCCCCCAGACCTTTGTCAGTGCGGGCGTGTGTACCCTAAAGGATTGCCCCTCCCGCCCCCCCCCCCCCAGAAGAATGCTACCATCTACTTAGGGGGGCAAAAAAAGACTCACTTGCCCCCCCTCCCTCGTCCCCACCAGGATGTTTGGATAACATTCATGCCATCAGCAACACACTATATATATATATAGAGAAATTCTTTCTCTATATATATATATATATACCGTGTATATATATAGAGAGAGAGAATTTCCAAGATATTGCATACGCTTGGGATATATATATATATATATAAATATACATACGTTTATAAATAGTAAAAGAATTTCCAGGATATTGCATAAGCTTGATATGTTCTATTCAGATACGCAGGAAAATAGTCAGATAATAGTGTTTTTTGTGTTTCCTTCCACTATTTTCTGTAAAATATGAATATGAATATCCATTACAATGCATGCATCCTAATTTTTATATGGTATGCTATCTTAAGATTCCCTTTTCAGGAGTTTATGAACAAAATTGTTTTGGCAGCATGCAGTGATCTCTTAGCTATTAGTGTGGGTTTTCCCTGAAACGTGTAGTATGTTTAATCTTTGCCTTTTCTGTTGCTGACAACGTCCAGTCACACAATTTACATATGACTAAAGCAAACCGACACGTACAACAAATTCTAAAGAATCCAAACCATATAAACAGTCAAATAAATGAGTCTCATAGTACATGGAGCGAAGGCCCTACCATCCGGTAGGTTCCAGGTGCCTTACTTATCCGTTGCATTCAAATGTTAAATCATTGTTTTTTAAAACATTCCTTTCACCACTTTACTTCAAAGAACCTTCACTGAAATCATATTTGCGGTATCCAAAGTTGAAAAAGTGATACAATCTGAGATGGAGTGGTTGTGTGCCATTCATTTGGGTAAATTAACCAAGCTAATTTCCCAAAGTGGTTCTATGGATGGAATCCACCCACGGTCTCTCTCTTATTTTTCAAATCAGGGTAATTCTCAGGAAGTGAAGGCTTGTCATTGTGCGGATGCCAGTAGTTGATATAAATCAAACAACTCACTCCAATAGCGCTATTTCTCTTAATCGCTTGCTGTGAGCATTTTCCTCTCAACAGAAAACATTACCCTCATATTTTTTTTTTTCATGTAATTTATATTTGTATAAGCATACACATCTAATGAGAACACTGGATTCACTGTGACTGGTTTAACGGTCTGACGGTTGTGTGTGGACTGATACTTTGACCAGGGTACTTTCCAGTCAACCAGTGTTACCCCTTGTTCCATAATTTGATTGAGATAAGGATTGGCCCTAAGTGACTGTTTTATGCATCACTTTAAAATCGACCAAAGTTCTAATGTGCAGATGGATGATACATGGGTTTTTATGGTGGAA
>NC_044053.1:12048199-12058199 GCF_902167405.1 Gadus morhua
TTCACCTGCTAACCTTTGCAGACTCTTGATTCGTCTACCCCAACGGTTTGCCAACGCACCATCCACTTCACACGGGCTCACGTTGCGGAGCTGCTGCCTCCTTGTGCTAGTTTTTGACTGAGATGAAGTTCAGAAAAACTGCTTCTGATGGTGTTACGGTAAACTATGTGAATGTGGATGTCTGTATGTGTGTGTGTGTATGTGTGGTGTGTGTGGGTGTGGGTGTGTGTGTGAGTGTGTATGGGTGTGTGTGTGTGTGCATGGTGTGTGTGTGTGTGTGTTGTGGGGGTGTGCATGTGCTCCTTGATATGAAGCTTTGCATTCTCCCACTCTTTGGAAGAATGCAAACTTTTCCACTGTTTGAGAGTACTTCTACAGAACTCCCTAGAAGCACTAACTATCTGTCCATGGGAAAAACAACTTGTATAAACTTCTATTCTACTCCTATCGTTGTCTTCCTCTAACCTTTAATTGAACCCGGCCACTCAAGTTCAATACAAAGGGTTGTTTTTCTTAGGATTGTGTGTGTGTGTGTGTGTCTGTGTGTTTGTGTGTGTGTGAGAGTGTGTGTGTGTCTAATGAGCTTGTGTTTGTATAGATGAAGAGATGCGCACACAAATACAAACATGCCTAAGAGTCACACGCAATGAGAGATGAAACAGTTTGTACTAGTCCCAGTGGATCTCAATGGGACACACACACAAACACACAAGCGCACACACAAACGTACACACTCACACACACACGCACACACATACACACACGCATATGAACACAGACTCTCTGCAACTGGATTCGATTTCAACGGTGCCAAATCAAAGGGTGACCGTCGATTGTTAGTGACGAGGTTTCCGGTTGTGATTAGTTTGAACAATGTATAGAGAACATCTGCACAGGCTAAACTAGTGATTAAAAGAGGAAAAGAGAGTGGGTTACAGATGGTATACGGGAGCGAGCAAGTCAGAGATAGTGTCAAAGAGAGCAAGAGACAGAGCAAGGGAGAGAGAGGTAGAGAGGTGGAGAGATATGGAGAGAGAGAGAGAGAGAGAGAGAGAGAGAGAGAGAGAGAGAGAGAGAGAGAGAGAGAGAGAGAGAGAGAGAGAGAGAGAGAGAGAGAGAGAGAGAGGGAGAGAGAGAGAGAGACAGGGATAGAAAGCGGTGAGGAAGGATAGAGAGAGAGCAGGAGAGACAGAGAGTGAGCGAGACAGAGAGCGAGCGTGACAGAGAGCCAGAGGGAGAGAGAGAGAGAGAGAGAGAGAGAAGAGAGAGAGAGAGAGAGAGAGAGAGAGAGAGAGAGAGAGAGAGAGAGAGAGAGAGAGAGAGAGAGAGAGAGAGAGAGAGAGTTAGACCTCATTGCACCTGGGCAAAGGGAAGTGAGGGTTGAAACGAGTTCTCTCACTCCTCTCACTCTCACTTCTGCTCTGGCTATCCAGCTTTCTTTCTCTCTCTTTTCCTTTTTCTTTCTCTGGTCTGTCTGAGAACACACACCTGGAGCCAGCCCTCTAACCACATGAAACGCTTCAGCTATCTGTTGCCTCCCATTTCACAGACTTACGTGTGCTCAGTATAGTCAAGCAAACTGCTTTGCAATGGCTACATCCCACTTTAGGCCTTTTTACTTCAACAATATAGAAACAGCAGTATATGGAGGAATATAGACCTACATTAAATTAATTAATTTTATTGACAGGAAACACTTGTTGATACAAAGATATCGTTGCCTTGTATGACTTACATTGTGTCATATAAAGCCCCCAGCTGTATATAGCAAACTTCAGTTATAGCTCAAGTTGTTTTTAAATCTTGCGTGGTGTCTGCGTCCAACAGTACCACAGATACCAATCAGTCAAAGTCAGTAGCCCTTGTCAAATCTCCATTCATTCCCAGGTGATTCTAACCAAAACCAGTCTGATCCAGTTTTGAGCCAATACGTAGCTGTCATTTCTGTCAACTACAGAGTTATAAAATAATAGTCGACTTCGCTCTACCCTTCCAGCCAATCTAACATGCTACTGAAGGTCAATTTTATGATAATTATAATTACAAAACGGCAGACATCCAGGACTTCAGTTTGTGTTGACAGTTGCCGTAGCCTCACTGTTCCTCTCCTCACATTAAGTGCATGTGAATGTAGCCCAGCGTTGTCTCTCTTTACTATGGAATAGTGTTGTTATAGGTCACTGCAAAACCCAGATTCACGTCCCCTTTGGCTAGCTCACTGTTGAAAGGTTGTTAATGATCACTTCAGAGTCCTTCATTTGAAAAAGGATAGTCACCAGTGGACACTTTCCAATTAAATGCAACAAACACGCACGGAAACATATCATCATAAAAAAGAAAATGGACAGATATATTATATATTAGCTTAAAGGTCTAGTGTGTAAAATTTGGTAGCATATAGCGGTGAGGTTGGAGATTGCAACCAACTGAATCCAACCCTCTCACCCCTCTTTTTAAAACAACAATGGTGGCCTGTACTGGCCAGTTATGAGCAAGGTGCCAGTAGGCAACAAGTCGCTAGTAGATAAAAAGTAAAACAGGGAAACAACCTAAAAAGCAAACACCTCCAATACATGGATGTGATAAAAAACGCAGAACCACTTACTCACCAATCATCTCATCTGCAGTTCCCTACACTATTTTACACTTGGATTCATGTGTGTCTAACTCCATTCTAACTACATCCTCTAGGATATTTTGGCCTGAATACCTGGCATGCTTATTTTCGCCAGGCTATCTGAGAGAGGGTTAAGCTTCCAGGTCACTCAGGTATAACACCACGGTGTGTGTGCCTGTGTGGATGCGTGGAGCTCCATGTTGCCAGTGGTTGATGTTTTGATGTCTGGGTCAAAGAGAAGGCTAAGCTTCTAGGACACTTATATATACAACCAACTTGTTTGGGTATGAGGAGGTCCGTCTGGCCAGAGGTTGATTTTAATGGCGTGCTCAAGAGTGGGTTAAGCTTCTAGAACATTTGAAGTATACACGGTGTGTGTGAAAATGTGTGGAGCTTCGTCTGGCCAGCGGGGGATTTTGATGTCCTTGTCTAAGAGAGGGTTAGGCTTCTCTGACAGTTAAAGTATAACGCCATGGTGTGTGGGGAATTTCTTATATAACATCACTCATCATAATGCTTCTACCCTACAGCATTGCTAAAAAAGTATAAACAATGGGTTGTAGCAAAGGGGATAACATGGTCTCCCCCCTCCTTAATACTCTTAGCCCTAAACACGTTTCCTGTATTGAATTCAAAACACAAGAACGTGTTTTGGATTCAATCAAAGAAATGTCAGTCAAGAGCAGTTTGTCTGTTCCGGGACTACTGTAAAAACATGGCGGTCCAACATGGCGGTCCCTGTGGAGAAGGACCCGCTCCCTATTTAGATTTAAACATTGCAAACAGAAGTGAAAACACAACGATTCCTTTTTTCATAGGATTATACAGTAATTAAAACAAATGTAAAACTAATGTGTTTGATTTCTTCCAAGTCGGTTCCGCTAGAGGCCACAAAATTAAACACACTGCACATATAAAATTAAATCAATAATAATGTATTGATATAACAAATGAAAAAATCCTAGAAAATTATCATTAATCATTTACTTTAACCTTCATTGTTTTTAAGTGTGTAGTACTGTTTTGTCTGTGGCACTCTTACATTGCAGCCTTAGCATCTCAAATATTCAAACTGAATATCCATCATATATTGCATTAAGCTGTTTCAAGTAGGCTCACGTTTCTTTTTTTTTCTCTCTCTCTATGTTTTTTTCGCCACTTCATTCACTTAATTCCTTGTCCCCTTGTTAACACATCTCCGTAGATTGCTCCTTCTTGGGTAGAATATATACTTTCAACTCCCCAATTTTTTTTTGCTATAAATGAATGCTGCAATGATGCAGATAATGCTGATTATCAGAAAAATAACTATGTTGAAATATTCATAAAATATGAAAAAATATCTTCTACTACTAATATTAATAATAATGATAATGATAGTAATAACTTGCATTATAATTATTAGGAAATCCATGGGACATTCTTCTATAAATGTATTAATGTACTATAATATAGTAGCATGCCTTTCAATTGCACAGTGCTGATTACCATCAGGAGGTTTGTACTTGCACATTGTCATTAAAGTCTAAGGTCTATACACTCGCTTTAGGTTCTCATATACGGCATAAGTAATTTATGGTGGTAATATCACAGGGCACCTTAATATTTACTCCAACAGAAAGATGATTTCGCTTTAGCTTTGTCATTAAAAGTAGGAAAGAATCTTGTGTGCCAGCACAGAGAGAAAATTAAACCTATGGGCGTGCACAGATAGAGACAATCACTTGCATAAACACACATGCGTGAACAGGAATACACAGACACCGGCACACACTCACAAGTACGAGAGCAAAGATTGTGTCTGAAAGCGGGTTTGACGAGAAAGAGGGATGGAGAAAGAGAGGGGCCGATCAACCTGCGGCCGAGCAAGGAAGTCAGAGAAAACGTCTCAGACGAAAGAGCAGCTCTCCGGGGGACAGCCCTCATCGCTCCCTGGGGTCCCAGTGTTGGAACACTGAGGAGGCAGAGGATGTGTGTGTGAGTGTGTGTGTGGGGGGGGGGCATACGGGGGCATGGGGGGCTGGGGGGCAAGTGGGTGGCTGAGGTGAACCGGAGCTGAAGTCGTCAAAAAAAAATGAATCACAACTTATTTTCAAAAGTCAGCATTTCGAATCCGAGCGTGTCCCCTTTCATTTAATGCATCATTTTGTGGAGTGATAAATTTATGAATTAGACATACATCCCTTTTTCCCCTTCTTCTTTTTTTTGCTCTTAAGATATTGGGGGCCCCCATAAGGGAGGAGGATTTTCAAGCGTTGCGCCGTGTCAAACGTTAAAACCCATGGGGAGAGCTTTAGCACAATTAGAGCGTGGTGAGGGGTAAGGCAACAGAGAGAGAAGGAGAGAGAGAGATGGAGAGAGAGCGAGAGAGAGAGTGTGAGAGTGAGAGAGATGAACTCAAGACAAAATCAGGATCTTAAGAAGCAGCACTATTGGTTTGTACAGTTACATGGTTATCTGCTGCTAGTGATCCTTTTAAACGCTTCGTTCGCCGGGATAAAAGCAGAGCAGGGGAAATAAACTTAGTTCTGCCTCCAATCTGCAAATCCTTGGTGGTCATGGAAGATGATCCCAATTTGCTTCTGAGCAGCAGCGTCAGATCTCACAATAATAAATAATTTAAGACTTTAAGCGCCAATTATGCTCGATAAATGTAGAAAGCCGTGGACCACTGCTCGATGTCTGTAGCCAGACAATGTTGTGGTTTCCAGCAAAATAAATATATATATAAATGTAGTGGGTGTTACTTATGTCATATTCCAAACACGAGGAAAAAACACGAGGAAGTACTACGTCTCACTACTGATTTGAATATATAAGAACTAACTATTTATACCTGATACGTGACATTTAATTTAGGGTTGTTGTCTCATGTGATTGGGTGTTTCCCTGGAGGTTAATTAACATTTAAAGTACTAGCCTAAAATAATATAACGTGATTACAAGGATTCTCTTGAAAGATGACACCATGAGCTGTACTTATCAAACATCAGGTTATGGGGGGGGTTGTTGATGTTGTTGCTGTTGTCAAACACAATTTACAATAACCCTAACTAATAGGATTCACAGGAAGTTATCCTTCACGTTGGCGTTGTGTACAGACTTGTCTAAACTGGGTCTCATTTAGTGCCATTAGTATTGCCGAATGTTCTAATGGAACTCCGTATTTGCAAGATTGACATTTGTTGCAGAAACAATATGATTATGTATTATGGATAATAGCCCTGGTTTTGAACATGCCTTAATGTGAATCGGACTGGATAATTTCTTCAGGATCATAAAACGTTACAGCATTAAACCACCCTCCAATGAAATGAATAAAATAAAAATAAAAAAATAACGAAAAATAGAAATAAGATAGAGCCAGACTGAAGTTCGGGAATATCGATGACAAGGTTAGCCAGAAGAACATGTGGTTGTGTTTTTTGTGCTTTCTCTTGCTGCGGTTTGGATTGTTGAAGGCCCCTGGGCGGCCTGCTATATCCGCAGAGAGTACGCCAAATCAAAACGTCTCCTCCGGCGTCCGACCGCTGGGGTGAGGAACCAGAAACCCTCTCTCCAAGTTTATCAGTGGAGAGAGTAGGAGCCCTCTCCTTTCCTTTTCATCCAATAATTCACAGCTCTTGCTCAGTTTATGATATTACATTTGGAAAAAACCACCAACATTTAACAAGCTTCCTTTCGAAATATACAAGCGTTTTAATGCAGGACTTGGCGACTTACTGACTAAGGACATTTCATTGGGGGGGACTCGAGTAGACCAACAGTCTTTATTCAACGGCACACTTGTTTGTTTTTTCTTCGACGGAGGAGGGCCACAAAGCCCTTCAGCAGCGGAGAGAGAGACAGAGACTGAGAGAGCGAGAGAGAGAGCTAGACAGAGAGAGAGAGAGAGAGAGAGAGAAAGAGAGGGAAGCAAGAAAGAAAGAGAGTGGGAGAGAGAGAGGAGAGTGAGAGAGCGAGAGAGAGAGAGAGAGAGAGAGAGAGAGAGAGAGAGAGAGAGAGAGAGAGAGAGCGAGACAGAGAGAGAGAGAACAAGAGAGAGAGAGAGAGAGAGAGAGAGAGAGAGAGAGAGAGAGAGAGAGAGAGAGAGAGAGAGAGGGGAGAAAGGAAGTGGGAGAGAGAGACCGCGAAAGAGAGCGAGAAGAAAGAGAGAAGAAAGAGGGAGACAAATAAGTAAAGAACGGAAGGGAGAGAAAATAGAGAGAAAAGGAGAGAAAGAGAGAGAGAGAAAAAAAGAGAGCGGTGGACAAGAAAGAGAGAGGGAGATAAGAAAGAGAGAGAGAGAGAGAGAGAGAGAGAGAGAGAGAGAGAGAGAGAGAGAGAGAGAGAGAGAGAGAGAGAGAGAGAAAGCGAGAGAGGAAGGGAGGAAGAGGAAGGCTTTAGGGGCTTCTGGCTTAGGACTGGGAGTATTTACCTAGAAGAGCCAGTGTGTCCTTTGTGCGGGGCGAGATGTTTTCCCCGACCACTGGAATCCGGCCTGTGAATACCTGCATTGAAGCCCGGGGAGCAGGCCGGCAGCGGGGACGGTGGGGCCGCGGACAGACGGGAGCCACCCGTCGCCACAGCCTCAACACGCTGCCCTCATGATGTTTGCCCCCCCCCACCCCCACCCCCCTCCCGCCTGTCCCCTTCCTCGGTGCGGCCACCCCCGTGTTTGTTCATGTGGACTGGGGCGAGCGCCATGGTGAACGACATCACATGGCCCGTGAGGAAGACAAACATGTCCATTTTGGTTTCATTTAACGCGTTAGCACTGCTTAGTCTCGGCGGGGGGGGGAACCTGCTACGATTAGCGCCGGAGCTCTCCGCTGTGATAGCATGCGTCCTAACGATAGACCGCATTATTTGGTTTAATTTCGATTCATATTTGGATTCGCTAGCCTGCGTGAGTGGATGGGTGCAGACACACTAGGCGGACTGTAGCCTACTCCGTCGGACAGAGCCAAGTTGTTGTCATGTCTGATTTACATTAGCTAGTTGTCCTGTTATCTTTTCGATGCGGCCGGAGAAATTACATTTTCAGATTTAATAAAATCAAACTGTTTGCCCTAAGTGCTGTGAGGCAGTCCTTCCAGTCCGACCTCCCCGGTGGTGAGTCAGCCAGCGTGTGTGCTGCTGAACCTATTGCTCTTGCATGAAAAACCTGGAAGTAGACGGGAACCAGGGCCGACTTGACCGACTGTAAGTGTGTCGAGAACTGGGTCGTATGTACACGAATCCGTTCCAGCATATGGTGCGAGCGGTTTCCATAGCAATGTTGAATGAATTTTTTTTTTTATACAGCGAAGGAGACGGCGACATTCCTTTTTGTCGCTCTCACAGACCTCAGTTATCAACACCGCAGTAACTATGAGGAAAGGGCAGAGATTAGAGAGAGAGAGAGAGCGAGAGAGAGAGAGAGAGAGAGAGAGAGAGAGAGAGAGAGAGAGAGAGAGAGAGCGAGGGAGAGAGAGATAAAGGGAGAGGGAGAGAAAGTGAGAGAGAGAGCGAGGGAGAGAGAGATAAAGGGAGAGGGAGAGAAAGTGAGAGGGAGAGGGAGAGAGAGTGAGAAGCAATAACTCCCTAAGTTGATTTCGTTGTCTGCCCTTTGCGCTGTGAGAAAAAGATTAAAAAAGATCAGTTGTGCATTAAAACAGCAGTATATGAAATCAGCATTGTAACACTATGTGCTGTCGAGATATTATTTTCAAGTCAACCGGCCATATAATCTATCCGTTCTTAAACTAGTATTTGTTTGCCTGCGGGCCGGGGTGAGCCGGGGATGGGGATGGTTCCTCGCATGTTGGGGGGGGGGGGGGGGGTAGAACTAAGCTTATTATCACACTTGACTTTCAAACTGCCTCATTCCTCGGATGCGTGAAATGCCCCCGTCTCTTCAGGGAGGGTATTTGGTAATGCTGAGTGGCAGGTACTCCAGAACAGCGCCAGAGTCCGCGGCGTCGCCAAGGTGATGACGTTATGGCAACCCGGCCGTCAAACGTCTGGACAACCGCCGTTGTCGACAGAGACGTACACCAGGACCAGCCGCCGCCAGCATTTCCACCAATTAGAAGCCAGGAGCCTGGCTGCCTGTCGGAGGAGCGGTCCAAGAGCGACCCGAGGAACAACACCATCACTGTCACGGAGACCACTGAAGAACAACAGAGCCGCTAGGGGAAAACGCACAGGGGGAGATGGAGGAGCCAAGGGGAGGAGGAGAGAGAGAGGGAGAGAGAAACTATGCCATGCACACAAAATCCAGGGAAGGCAATGGTTGGCGGTGGTGCCTGGTTGCCCGTGGTAACTTCAACTTCTCTTGTTAAGCGATAATTTAATTAAAACAGCCTTCTAACTTCCCTAATTAAGGCGTCACTTAATTAGGAAACTTCGACAACTCGATCCGAAAATCAACATGAGAAAGAAAATAAATGAGTCAAAAAAGTCGTCCAACCTTTTTTTTCATCGTTCATGTAGAAGTCTGCAGTGTCTGTCTATACATGCCCTCGTTGCTCTACGCAGAGATTGATGGAGAGAGAGACGGAGAGACGGATAGACAGAGGGAGAAGGAGATGAGGAGAAAATAAGACGAGAGGAGGCGAACACATCTAAAGGAGGTGGGAGGACAGAGGAGAGGAGATTGTTCGAGGAGGCTAGACGACGAGCGAGAAGAAGGAACGCAGATGAGGAGAGGATGAGTGGATTGAGGGGACAGGACAAGTGGAGCGTAAAGGAACTCATAGGAGGAGGAGGAGGAGGAGGAGGAGGAGGAGAGAAGAGGGGGCAGGAGAGCACAGGGTGCAACAGCATTCTTGATACCCTCCGAACATCAAGCGCTCCCTCCTAAAGCTGAGTATGTTCTGAATGGAGAGTCATTTCATGTCCTCGTCTAAGTACACCATATTGTTTCAGAATTAAGTACAGCATAGCGGCCTGTAATTATACCTCCACAATAGTGGGTTTTCAGAGAAGGGCTGGAAATAACATTGGAGAGTTCCGGTCTGAGCTTCAAACTACAGAACAGACTGAGAAATGGCACAGGGTCTGAGAATAGAATGGGAGACTTCATCTTTTTACTGCCTGTGGATTGGAGGAGGAGACCACCATTGTCCAGTGGCTTCCTGATTTGCATTGTGGTGGTGCTTATAAATGAGGGCCCCGACGCTATTGTGGAAATAAGAGGCTGCAGCACGGAACTGTTTGAGGAACAAAAGTCAGGGAGAGATAGAGAGAGGGAGCATAGGGCGAGAGAGAGAGAGAGACAGAGAGAGAAAGAGAGAGAGAGAGAGAGAGAGAGAGAGAGAGAGAGAGAGAGAGAGAGAGAGAGAGAGAGAGAGAGAGAGAGAGAGCGAGAGAGAGAGAGGGGAGGGATAGAGTGGGAAATAAATAAAGGATTACTGAAGA
>NC_044053.1:12065699-12100699 GCF_902167405.1 Gadus morhua
CTATGTCAAAGGGGTGGGGGGGGGGGTGGTGGGGGTGTGAGGTGGGGTGGGGGTTCTGTCGCTGCTGGCAAACAAGCGGGTGAGTAAATAGACTCTTGGGGGGTAAAGGCGGGTGGATGTAGGTGAGATGTGGGGGTACGGGGGCTGTACATACTTGTACTTAAAAACAAGAATCAGAAATGCGAGCTGTGAGGGTTCCAGCGCAGCATCCAGGCCCTGAATGTTTATGAGGCTGCATTACCCCCTCCTCCCTCACACACACACACACACACACACACGCACAGACACACACACACACACACACACACACACACACACACACACACACACACACGCACACACGCACACACACGCGCACACACGCACACACACGCACACACACACACACACACACACACAGACACACACACACACACACACACACACACGCACACGCACACACGCACACACACACGCACACACGCACACACGCACACACGCGCGCACACACGCACACACGCACACACGCGCACACGCGCACACACACACACACACACACACACACACACACACACACACACACACCCCAGTTGCTTGCCTACATCCCTCACCCCTTCTGCCCCTCCTCCGCTTCTTCAAACATCCCTAACAGCCATCCTTCCCCCTTCCCTCCCTCACCTCCCTCCCCTCCTTCCCCTCCCTCCCTCACCTCCCTCCCCTCCTTCCCCTCCCTCCCTCACCCCCCTCCCCTTCCTCTCCCTTAGCCCTACAGGCCCTTAACCGACCCACCCACCCCTCATTCATCCCTTACAGCACTCACTCCTCACCATCCCCCTACCTCCTTCTCTCTCTCTCTCCCTCTCTCCCTCCCTCCCTCCCCTCCCCTCCGCCTCCTGCCTCCCCCTTTCCTATCCCCCGGGGTCTCCACATTGCTGCGGCTCAGTTGATGTGGGGGAGGATATCGGTGCCAGCGCTTTGATCCTATGAAAGCTGATATACAGAACAGAGCGTACAGATCTCCAGCCACTGGGCACCCTGGCATCCGAACGACGTGGCTCTGGGTAAATCCCGGTGATAGGGGCCGCTCCCCTACAGCCTATACCAGCTGGGATTGTTGAGTCTAGACAGGTGGAGCTGGAACCCCGATGAGCCAATCCTAAACAGAGATCGCTGGGCAGAGAGGCTGTGGCTGTGCAGAGCTCAGAGAATGAGATGCACGGTGGATGGACTGCGCGTAGATTAGATCATATTGTTGTTCTGAGCGCTATTGTTTTTCAATTTTCTGTGATCACACACACGTTCATTTTATGGCAGTGACAAGGTTTTACGGATTGTAAATGTCTTAAACACAATGATGGCAGTTGCATTGAGTTAATGTTGTACTGTAGATTTCTCAGCATTTGTGAAAAATCTGAGCTTGAGACTGGAGAAAAAATAATATCGGTGAATCTTTTCACTACCGTGTCTAATCGAATTAGAAAATTGGTAAGTGAGTGAAACTATTCCCTTTCTCTTAGCAAGAGAAGAAGGGATCAGGCTGGTAATGTATAATTTCCCGATCTTGACAATTGGCTAGTAACTACCTCACCCTATTTCAATATCAAACAGGAGAGAGAAAGGCCTCCAGGCTATTACTACCTCTCCCATGAGCTCCTAACGCTACAACTATGGGGTATCCCACACGGGCTGGTAAAATAGCAACGCTTTCTTCTTTGAAAAACCCTCCATTTCTCCTAATGTAATTATAGGGAGGGCATTTCCTTTGTTGCGCCTTAAACACTTTTGATGACTGTTTGATTTGCAGCTTGGACCGTCTTGCCTCCACACATGTGCCTCGTGCAGTGCATACAGTTGGATCCAAAGACCCTAATGGCAACCAAGGAATGTGCAGTCTTCTTAATTAAAGAAATCCCGACGAACGAAGCCGCGCTTTCAGCCCTGCTCCCTCAAATAGAGTGTTCTGCTGTTTCATGATGTCTCCCTTTCGGTGTTTTTTTTTTTACATTCCACTACTAAGGCGAGGGGGAATGTGTGGCTGATAGGGTACAGATTAAAGGTAACACTATTGCCGCCTATATTTTTTGACATATCTTTGGGGGAACATAAAAATAAATTTGAGTTGTATGCTCGGGGAATGGGATTGAGCCATGATGATCAGAAGGGCATTTTGGGACAGGAAGTTGCCAGGATCTGTTTAATTTACTATAGCGCACATTTGGGAGGCATTGAACTCAAATAAACTTTTGGAAATGACAAACAGTAATTATACATTTAATGGGTGTAATGGAAAAATATTCAGCCTTTTTCATCAGACTACCATAAGTCACTAGCTGGTTACATCAAAGCAATTGTGAAGAAAATAAACAATTAGCCATGGACTGGGAATACGTTCATAAATAATGTATTTCCTTTTTCCTCTTAGAAAATAAGTACTGCGATGGGTAACCTTATATAGATCTAAAAGTTTTCACGCTGTGAATTGACACACAACATATTAGCCTTTCCCCCACAGGCCACCACAAGGGGAGAATAAAGGAATGTCAATGACATGTGTGAATAAGCAAGCAGCCACCCGAAGTTAGGAACAAGGAGCAACTTATGTTCCTGCATTTGAAGTTCTGAAATAATTGTGAAATCTGCCGATGTGAAAGAGGAAAAACAGTGGAATATCAAAAAAAGGATGGAATTTATTGTAATCATTAAAGTTCTTTGTTTACGTTGGGGATTGTGAATTAGGAACAGTGAACCATTTAAATGTTCTTTCAAACTTGAACATTTTAATTATTATAATAAATAAATTACTTTCATGGTGGCATATTTTTTATTTTATCAAAAAAAGGGCACCTTGCTCAACAATCACATGTTCACTCAAACCCAAACCGCCCCCTCCAGCCCTACCATCCATTTCACACACTCACCGCCGACACACACACACACACACACACACACACACACACACACACACACACACACACACACACACACACACACACACACACACACACACACACACACACACACACACCCCGACACACACAAGCAGGGCAACACAAGCACATCCACAGGAACATGTCTGAATGACGCAGGGCTGGTTGTCATATGTGATCGGAGGAAGGGGGGGGGGGGGGGGGGTCGGGCAGAGGAGGAGGAGGAGAGAATTTCCCCGGCTGTCCATCAGTGTGCTATCAGAGTGTTATCTGCGCCAGACGCCCACCGCCTCCACCACCAGCGTCGCCGCCGCCGCCACGGCCGCCATCCTCGGCAGCGCCACGGCGACAGCATCCAGGCCCTGGGGAAGGCGCGGGGAATCACAGCAGGACCCTGGGAGAGGTGTGATGACGTTACCGAGGAAAGAGCCACTTAACCACTAAACAGACATCCAATCTCCCTCTCCCCCTCGCGCGCGCTCGCGTGCACGCACACACGCACCCATGCATGCATGCGCTCGTGCATTGCCACACATTGATGCGCGCACACTCACACAGACAAACACACACACACACACATGGAAGGAACCGATGAGACGTATTACGTAAATATACATAAATATACAGACGTATACATACTCTCTTATACACACCCGCACGCATATGGGCATGCATGGGAAAGTCAATCAGAAGTCCAATTCAATCACGCACATGCAAAAGTATGGCAACACAAAAACAAGGACTTATATACAAATACACGCACACACAAACACACACTCACATGCTACCGCACACTCAACAGGCATGCATGGAGAGGAGAACCAACACCATCTGATATCGAACCACTGTCACTTCTTCACTCCTACACACAAAACAGACGCTCAAGCTATTACGAGACACAACTCACAATATATATATATATATATATATATATATATATATATATATTGTATATATTCACAGATGGTTTTTCAGTTCCACGTATCAATATAAATATATCTGTGAATCGGTTGGCTTCGCTGTAAGCTCTCGCTGCAGGTCGAGCCTGGCCAGCATGTTTCTGTTTCTCTGGCATACACAGGCGTCCATCATAGCGAAAACGTCCAAAAATGAATCCAAACATCTAGGGGTGGAGGAAAAAAACAGCTAGTGTATGTTGTTCAATATTTGGAAGACTTGTACTGTCTGCTCAAATATTGCCCCACGGCTGTTGGGTCGGGCCTGGGAACAGAGTGGCAGTGAAGCCGACAGTGTGATCTCTGTCAGTGGCCAACACTCTGTTTATCCGTCTGTCTGTCTGTTTATCTGACTGTCAAATTATCCCTCTCGGCAAACAGCTCCTCAGGAGCTGAATGTAAATAATACGGCCCAGTGTTACCCACGCCCTGGCTGCTGGTCAAGCGTCTCCAGCTCAGTTGTGTCGGTTGTATTTCATTTATATTTTTTTATTTTCATGTTCAAAAGGAATCTCGTGGACTGTAGAGATGGATCATCCCAATGTGTGAGGCAACACGTTCGCTTTGTGAATAAAAAGTCTTTGAAAGTTAAAAGTAAAAATGGGACGAAAAGCACAATTTTACATGTCAAGGACGACAGAAACTGTATCACCTTATCGAACCACTGCGAAAAGATTATAGCATGCAATAAAATACACAGTTCAGCATTTATAATTCACCTGTATATGTACTGAATTGTATTCAACACTATATATTATTAGTGTGAATGGCATTAGTGTGCTCAGGTTTCCCCTAAATTCAAAACCTCAATCAAACATTACTGGTCTGTTGGCTTGCCATTTTCACTCAGGCCACAGTGTATACAAAACATTACACAGGTTGGCTTATGAGTGACAGAAGCTTTCATTAAAATCAGATCAGTCTGGTTGAAAATATCCTCTGGTGAAATCTCAACTCCATGTGGGTTAGACAGCAAATATACAGCAAACAGAAACTATCAGTGCATTGATTCAAAGATACTTCCCAGATTGTCACAATTTTTCTAGATTATGTCTTTTCATCTCACGAAACCTACATCAACCTACGAAATCATTGAATCATCAAGTTATTTAAAAAGCTCTACGTCGTGCATTGGAGGCATCATTTCATTCATATGTAAAAAATATTTGAAGTCACAGTTGTAGAACTTAGTTTAGGCCACCTAAAATAAATGCAGGCATTGAAAACATTATTTTTAAACTGACAGTCAAGTAGTAGCCAACACTGTGTGCATTGGTCACCAGCCAGATAGTAAAACTGTCCAAGAATAGTTAAACCAAGTTCATTGACCAAAAATATCTCATTCACTTTTTTTTCCTTTGGTTTGAATTGTTACCACGATGTCATCCACTGGCCGAGAAAAGAAACACACAAGCAGAACTATTTGACGTCTCTGAACAGACACGGCATGTTCGTCCCCCCCACCCAGCAAAACTTGCTCCGATCACCGTAAAAAATCCCAGAAACCTCCATTCATCTGAGATTTTGTCTCTGCCTTCTGCTTAAATGAGGTGTATCAGCCAAACCTCTTGGCTTGGCCCAGATCTTCATTTCATCACAGACACACATGCTGTTTAAGTCCTGTGCCAGAGCAGTGCTATATCACAGTGCTAATAACTTATTAAAAGTCATTTTACTAGATAGGTTCAGGATTTTGAAGTCGTGGAGTCTTGGAGATGTTAGGAAAGTCAGAGTTTTTCGTTATTTGTTCCAGAAAGAGGATGTCTTTCGCATTCTGAAGAGAACAGTGCAATTTTCAACACTCACTCAAGTGTCAATTTCCAACAGAGATGATAACCGTGTAAACCATGAGGATGACTTCCGGGTAAGGCTTTCAAATATCAATTATTGGCTCTGTGCGTTCTTGACACACAAAAGACGCCTTTGTGATTTGAAAAAAAACATGGTGCCATGTTACATTTGTCACTTGACAAAAGGCAAAACTCAGAGGAATGGGGCGCACAATTTCACATTGTTCCTTGACGCGTCTTTCGTGCAAAACTGTTTAAAAATGATCCACCCCCACCACACACTTGTACCCCCCCCACACACCCTTCTCACTTTGACATTGTTTGAGCCCATGAAGATGCCTTGTGACAGAGAGAGAGAGGAGAGAGAGAGAGAGAGAGAGAGAGAGAGAGAGAGAGAGAGAGTGGAGAGAGTACAAATACATGCTCTGCGCGGGGGAGAGGGATAGCAGCCATATGGTGAGATGATCAGGGGGGAACGGAGACGACAAAGCACCGTACAGTAGTGCGAGCGGAGAAGACAGCCCTACTTGAGGCTGGAGGCCTGAGCCCCGCTGCCACCCAGGATGAAGGGGCCGTGTGCTGGAGGGAGGGCCCACACCGTCCGGAACCGAGCCCTGGACCACTTCACAGGAGCCGGCAGGATGTTTGGACACAGCGCTGTACTTCACAAACATCACTGGAGCCTAAATCCTCCTCTGCCACCATGTCAAGTCTCGGCAAGCCGGATTGGCCCAGACAAAATATATGGCCGTCTCTGTGTTCGGCTCCCCAGTTATCTTTGAGCGCCAGCAGACTCATGTTTACTGTATAGCGCAATGTAGATGTACGTTGGTGTGCGTGTGTGTATGTGTGTGTGTAAATGTGTGAGCGTGTGTGTATGTATGTGTCTGTGTGCATGACTCTGTGCATTGCTCTGTGAAGGTATGTAGGTGTGTGTGTGTGAGCCCATGCTTGTGCGTGTGAGTGTGTGTGTGTTCCGGTGTGCAAGAGTGTCTGTGTGTTTGTGTGTGTGTGTGTGTGTGTGTGTGTGTGTGTGTGTGTGTGTGTGTGTGTGTGTGTGTGTGTGTGTGTGTGTGTGTGTGTGTGTGTGGCAGCCGGGGGGCCGGATGGACGGTTGGCAGCGTTCTGCCCATGATTATGTTTGATTATGTGTCTCCACGTTTGTGTATATTAATACAAAATTTGTATATGTTGGTATGTCTATATGAGAGTGAGTGTCTCTGTGTGTGTCTGTCAGCCTGTCAGCCTGTCTGCGTGCGACTGTGTACGCACGCATGTGTTGATGGAGGAGGAGAAGGCGCGGGATGAGGAGGTGGGAGAGGAGAAGGGAGGAGGAGGAGGCGGAGGAGGAGGTGCAGCAGCAGCAGCAGCAGCAGCAGCAGCAGGAGGAGGCGGAGGAGGAGGTGCAGCAGCAGCAGCAGCAGCAGCAGCAGCAGGAGGAGGTGGAGGTGGCGTGTGGAAAAGCGGTGTTGCTCCGAAGCCGCTGCAGGCTGAACCTGTGCGCCTGCCAAAGAAAACTGTGGTCGGAAGAGTCTGCTAATAGAGCATGAGCCGTGTCACCTGAAACTAGAATCATCTGCACACCAGAAACCACAGCAGGCAGGCATCTCCCTGGCCCTCCATTAAAGGGCTGACAGAGGCCCTGGGTGCACGCCATCGCCTCCCTCCCTCCGTGCGTCCCGCCCGGGGTCCCTGCCTGCCGTAAGCTGGGGCCCCTTCCGTTCGCGTGCCGTGCCCGCCCGCCCGCCCGCCCGCCTGCCTGCCCCTGCTGCACTAGGGGACTGCCATCCATGTCAGAGGCACTATTAACGCCTGCTGCCGCGCCTGAGCTCCCCGTACCGCAGTTCCCCCCCCCGCCAAGAGCCGTCATGTGTAGGAGAGCAGCACCTGGTGAGCTGCACGTCGTCCGCACCGAGCAGGGTGCGGGGTTTCGTTTCCCCCTAATGAGCAAATGAGAGCACGGCTACAGGTATGTGAGCACGCGCGTTTGCGTTTGCAGCGAGACACGCGTGAGAGGCAGACGTGGGCCCGCACACACACACAAACAAGCATACCCGTGGTCACGGGTGTGCAGGCTAACGCAGGTGCGTGCACCCACACACACACACACACACACACACACACACACACACACACACACATACACACACAAAGATATATAGAGTTAGACAAAATCGGACGCATACACGCACACACACACACAAAGGTGCATAGTAACACAAAGGCACACACAGACACACCCCATAGAGACTCGTAGGAGCACACACAAGCACACATTCACACATACACACTCAAAAGCATTCCCACACACAGTGACACACACACACTAACACACAGTGCACGCATGTTTGTAACCCCAAACAGAAAGTATAGGTACCCAGAACGTGCACGGGACACCCTTTCATAAACACACTGCTGCACACGTGCACGCGAACACCCAGGGCCTACGTTGGGCCCGGTATTGGACCTCTGTTAAGGCAAACTTTGGTTTATGAGCTACAACTCTGCCTTTGTGCAGAGGACAGGTATTTTGAGAGAGTGAAGGACATTATATCTGTTCATTTACACCCTCTCATGGCTTTCCCATCTGTCTCCTCTGCGTCTGCCGCTGCTCACACTCACGGTCATTATAGAACGTGTGGAGCTGAGGTTCATGGATTTACCCTTTTCTGCCGTCTCCGTTGAACTTTCCTTCCCCTAATTTCCCCCTCACGTGGCAAAAGTGAAATGAGCCAACAACAATTGAATAAGAAACTCTGGTGACAAGTGAAACCACAACTTAGTATAGATATTTTTAAGCGCTATATGATTACCCCGATGGTATATGCATCCCGATTGGTAACCATGGCACACATCGTTTCCCTTTAGACCTGGTTCCTAATAAAATGTGTCCCCACCCACCCACCCAACCACCCACTGCAACAGTAGCAATCCGCTGGCAGGCTGTGGGTGGCGGAGAAGACGAATTGTGTCAATGGCGGCTATTAAAAAGGACCACACACTTTCTTGTCACGAGTCGCCATGATGGATGATTATCTCAAGGTGTGACAGGTGCCGCGACGGTGGGGGGATCTCCCGCGCACACCCGCCACTCCAGCCTGCCTCGACCCGGCTCTCTCTGTCTGCCGGGGGTATCTCGGTCAATGCTTTTACACCCCACTAACATGAGTCTATTGACACACTCCAGATAGCGTCTGGTGGCTAATAAGTGCACCCCTCCCCCCAACACACACACACACACACACACCCCTACTCCACCGCCCCTACTCTGTGTGTAGTCTCCGAGTGTACTTTTCTTCTCTCTCCCCCTCTGTCTTGTGTTCTCTCTCTCTCTCTCTGTCAGTATTTCTCCCTCTCTCTTTCTCTCTCTCTCTCTCTCTCTCTCTCTCTCTCTCTCTCTCTCTCTCTCTCTCTCTCTCTCTCTCTCTCTTTCTCTCTCTCTCTCTCTCTCTCTCTCTGTCTTTCTCTCTCTCTCTCTCTCTCTCTCTCTCTCTCTCTCTCTCTCTCTCTCTCTCTTTCTCTCTCTCTCTCTCTCTCTCTCTGTCTTTCTCTCTCTCTCTCTCTCTCTCTCTCTCTCTCTCTCTCTCTCTCTCTCTCTCTCTCTCTCTTTCTCTCTCTCTCTCTCTCTCTCTCTCTCTCTCTGTCTTTCTCTCTCTCTCTCTCTCTCTCTCTCTCTCTCTCTCTCTCTCTCTCTCTCTCTCTCTCTCTCTCTCTCTCTCTCTCTCTCTCTCTCTCTCTCTCTCTCTCTCTCTCTCTCTCTCTCTCTCTCTCTCTCTCTCTATCTCCCTAACGGTCTCTGTCTGTATCAGCCTGGCCTTTCTCATACACGACGCTAATGCATTTGCATTACACAAACACAGTCACATGCAAACACACACACAGACAAATATAATTTACGTCATACATTATCTCTATTCATTTGTGCTTTCATCACTCATTATAAAAAAGTCTGTTCTGTAACAATCCACAAGAAAAAAATACTTACAATTGTATTAATATTTGTTACATTAAATACAATTTATTGTATGTTTTATAGGTGACATGAATACTTTTAACAGCTGGTGCAGAAGTGCTGAGAGTTACAAAAGCTAGGGCCTGTACCCTTGAGTCCAGGTAATTGTGGGTAATCAGGGGTAGGCTACATCTCTGCATTATGAGAAGGGAAAATCGAAGGTGGACTGGTCCATTTTGATCCCACTTACTTGAATGCCCATTTGTTCAAGGGAAGAAATGTTTTCTGCTTTGGCCCAGAACATAGCTTCACCGTTATTTTAATATGGTTGCACTGTTTGTTATTGCTGTACATTCTGCATGTAAGTCTATTTCATGTTTGAGGAAACATTTGCGGATGCTCTTTTTATAACCATACCTATCAGATCCCCCGCAAAAAAAGCATTCATTCATTGTCAATATACATTCAAAGTAGCATCAAAATAAACAAATCTAACTCCTAATTATGCGGTGGAAATGTGTAGTAATTGCGATGCCCTATTTTGAAAAAAAAGAAACAATGAAAACAGCCAATTAGTGTGAGGAAAATACAAAAATAGCACAAATAAATACAATACATTCATTATCCAATGTTGAATAATGACTTTTAAGAAAGAAAGAGTGACTCCCAAGATAATTAGATCCTTCTGATACCTTCATTAAAGACTCCTCCACTGCTCTGTATGCTAATGACATGTCTTAGTCATAATATTGTTTGGAATAAGAGTGTTTTAATTCATATCTCATTCTTTGAATTCTGGTGTCTCAAACGGCAAACAGCAAAAGGGTAAACAAGGTAAAAAATATTTTGTTGTGTCGTTTTTGTGAAGTGCTACGCTATAGCGGTAGGCTACATGCATCCGTATTGAAGAAAAGTAGATAGATTGGTGGCTACTAGCTCGTCGGATTTCAACCGCGAGGATGTGCTGTGAAATAAAAAACGGGTTCCACTAACTCCCCAACCGACCCCTCGCTTCTGGGCTGATGGTATCCACCGCACTATATCAATTTCACTCTCCGTGCCCAAATTTCCAGGCTCTGTGAAATGGTCCAAATAGCGTTACAAATGGCAGGAGATAAAAGGGTTAAACTAATTGCAGTTAGATAGTAATGGAAGCGATTCCTTTTATTCTGCGTCTACTATGCATGGCGGTCAGCAGTATATCCTCAATAATACCCGGGCTGATTAAAACTCCTTCACTCCCCGTCCGTTTCATTATTAAATGAAACACAATCCCATGTGACAAAGTGCTAGTGCCTATCTCAAACGACGGAGGATTCGACATGCTCATTTTGAATTATCACACTTACAGTGTGCTGCCGTACATTCAAAAGACACATGCCTTAGACGATCTCTATTCTTCTCTAGTTAAAGAATCCCATTGTGTTCCTGGGTTTCTAAACCAATTTCGGTGACAAGACGTGACCAATGTGGTGTCACATATCTTTCTGTCTGCACTGCAATGTGCTGACACGGCTTTGATTTTTTTTGTTGAATTTCACCGTGTTTAATTGCAGTGCCTTGTTTAAAGTTGTCACTCCTCTATCAAAGAATATATTGAAGAGGACGGCTGTCATCAAATGCCGGCGCACCAGGGGGATCGGAAGCCGACGACAAAGAAGGTAAACATGACAACAAGCCGATTTCCAACTTTGAAATTAATTTGATGGTAATTCGGCTCAGTTCCAAAAAATATATACGTACAATAACATGGTAAAATGGTAAAATATACAGTTAATATACAAATCCTTTTGGAGAGGCATGAATTTACATAGGTCACTCTGCGGCAATTTTTTTGTCTGTAATACATTTTAAGACAGCCATGCAATACATCCCCATTATATATATTTATAGGCAGAAATGAGTGACAGGAAAGCAAGTACGTTTCTGGGCAAACAAAGCCTCTAACAGCCTGCGCTACACACTGTGCCAGCGCTGCGAGAGTTTATGTAATGCTGGGCGAAAATCCATTATGTCAAAACTAATTTCCTGCATAAGAAAACTAAACAGGACCCGGCTAGAAAATGGTCAAAATTGTACTTTGAAAAACGGTTTCGGCTTCCAGACCGCCACTGAGTAATGAGTTAGGAGGAGGCATGGATGGTTACTGTTTGAGATAATGTACAGTGGTACACAACAACCGTGCGGTAGCGATTAGTGTTTTTGGGGAGAGAAGAAAAACTGATGGAAAGCAATCGATTGAAAAAAATCCTGCAAAATGATTAACATTTTCGTTCTCTTCATTGTTTTGTATTACATGACGGCCCCTCAAGGTTCAGCTGTAGTCTTACTTATTTTTCTCCAAAGGTTTGATTATATGGTACATTTCGGTCTCTTTCCTGTAAGATGTCTCATCACCCAGGCTTTTCTGTAATTGTATTACTAATTGCTTTGCGGTGGAGCACTGTATTACTCTGATCCTTGACATTGTAGCATTAACTGGCTTTCAATCCTCATTCCCTGCACCAAAGGAGCTGTCACACAGCAAAGGTCTCAGAAACTTACCCACCTCAAATAAACTTTTCGATAGTTCCCCAAACAGAACTAATGACCTTGAAAGGGGAGCAAATTAGCAAACATACAGAGCCATCTGTGTGCCCTGCAGGCAGACAAATTATTCCGTTTTTGCCAAGGTAGTGTAATGAAGCTCGTACATTTTACATGCAAATCTCTGCCTAATCTTACTCCTCTCCCTGCCAATGTCTCCACCAAATAAATATATAAAACCCAATTATGATTTAATTAATAGAAATCTACCGTTCCGTGGAATTGGTACTTTGGCTTGGCTGACTCTGGGACTTGCGCGTATTAGTTGCGCCGTTAAACCACAGCGCGGCTTCAAGTTTAAGCCTCATCGGCTCCAAGTCTTCAAACAAGGCCCTTGGGCAGTATGGGGGGCCTTCCTGGAGTCTGAATGCGGAAAACCCTCCAAAGCACACACACAAACACACACAAACACAAACACACACGTACACATATAGACTGCTGGCAAGGAGCATTCTATCCCCCGCCTGATTTCATTCTTTATATCGCTGATGTAAAAAAGTTAACTCAAGACACTAGAGTCACTAGAGTGGCTGCTCCTATCCGTGCATGCATTTGGATGTGCGTGAGTGTGTGTGTATGTATGTGTGTGTATGTGTGTGTGTGTGTGTGTGTGGGTTTGTGTGCGTGTCTGTGTGTGTGTGTGTGTGTGTGTGTGTGTGTGTGTGTGTGTGTGTGTGTGTGTGTGTGTGTGTGTTTGAGTGTGTGTGTGTATGTATGTGTGTGTGTGTGTTTGTTTGAGCATTTGTCGCTGTTTATTCTCCCTGGCAATGAGGAGGGCCGACATACTTCGTTAGCCTTCATTAGCCTCTCCATGGCAAGGTGTTGTCAGGGCAGAGTCTAAGTCCCTGGGACAGTCCTTTGTATTCAAAGCCATGTCACAACAACAGTGAATAAATCAAACCCGTACACACCGATGTAAAAAGACAGACGGACACGTGGATGGATGGATGGATAGACGCGCAGACAGACAGGCAGACAGAGAGGCAGACAGAGAGGCAGACTCAGACAGACTCACTCGCACATACAACCAAGCACATTTCGCTCTTCCCTCAGACTCAACTCAAGCCAACTCAGACAGGCTATTTCAAACTCCATGAGTCACTCAGCCAATCAGATGCCACGCAGACGGGCTCGACCCCCAACCCCCCCCCCCGACCAACAGACCTCTGCGGTTTCCACCTTAAATGAGTCAATCACACATTTGTTCCGTGTTCACGTTCTTTTGACGACACAAGGGTGACTCAAATCAACCCCTCCGTCCGGCCAGCTAACTGGCAGACCTGACTGGGTTCGTTATTATTTAGAGCACACACACACACACACACATACACACACACACACACACACACACACACACACACACACACACACACACACCCCCCCCCCCCCCCACCCACGCACGCACGAAGGCACACACACACACACACACACACACACACACACACACACACACACACACACACACACACACACACACACACACACACGCACATGCTGCTTGTACACTTCACTCTCCCGCAGCAATCTCTTCACTCATTCTGCCTCTTTATCTTTCACTTGTTCTAGAGAGCATTCGCTTTATCCTTCAACCACACAGACATACATGCTCAGGCACATACACACACACACACACACACGCACGCACGTACACACACAACTCACACACAGAAGTGCACGCACGTATGTGCATACATACACGCATGCACATGCACACAATCACATACACAAGCATACGCACTCATACGTGTGACGCTTGTGGGTATGCTCACACACATGCTATCAATCACTCACACACAACACAATCACACATACACAAAAACGCGCACACACACACACACACACACGTGCAATCAAGCACACACACAGTGACACACACACACACTCATGCAAGTTTTACTGTGCTCTGTACTCTGAAAGTCATCCTCCACTGAGTGCCCCGGCCTGGCCTCCCAGTGTCCCTGCTGATAGGAGGCCGTAACCAGGCTTGCACTGCCAAGCTGCCTCTTGCCACGCAAGTCAAGTGCCTGTCCCTACAAGGACATGCCTTTGTTCTCAAATCCCTCCGCCCTGGCCCGTCCTGTCTCGTCCTGCTCCGTCCTACACCCTGGCCTGCCCTGGCCCGCAGGCCCTCTGCCCCGCAGCCTAAATGACTGTTTGTCCCTTGGCAGTCATAGCTGAAGAGGAGGACTGAAGCGGGAGACATTACAAGAACTGATGACTCCCTACCCACAGCCAGAACACTTGAGTAGATCCCAGACACGCTGGGTCTTTTGTCTTTGTGCTTGAAATCCTGACACAGATTTCTTTCCCGCGAAGTAGAGCGATAGTCTGTGTTGTCTGATAGATGGAGCTTTGACTTCTGAAATCTGTTACACCCACCACCACCTCTCTCTCTCTCTCTCTCTCTCTCTCTGTCTCGGCGTTTGTGAACATCTTGTGGCTTGTAGGAAGTAAGACAAAGATAAATAAAAAAAACAGCAGTACAACATCAGTTTTGCCCTTCCTTCCATTTTCCCTCTGTCGTTCTCTCTCTCCCCATCTCTGTCTCCCTCTCTCACCCTCTCTCTCCTTCCCTCTATAAATCTATCTATCTCTGTTTCCCTCTTCCGTCTGTCACCAGTAAGGGATTGGGTGACTGATAGCGGGTCATTTTCCCAGGGCTGTGGGAATTACAGGGCAACTATCAGGGCCTTTCAATCTCCACACTGCGGGGGCCGATAGGAGGATCCTAATGGACCCGTGCTATCAGCACCGTGGCCCCCTGCTCTGACCGAGAGACAGAGGGACATGGGAGAGAGAGAGAGAGAGAGAGAGAGAGAGAGAGAGAGAGAGAGAGAGAGAGAGAGAGAGAGAGAGAGAGAGAGAGAGAGAGAGCGAGAGAGAGAGAGAGGCAGAAACTGTGACTGTCACAATGTGTATTTGTGTGGATGTGTGTTTGTATGTTTGTGTGTGTGTGTGTGTGTGTGTGTGTGTGTGTGTGTGTGTGTGTGTGTGTGTGTGTGTGTGTGTGTGTGTGTGTTTGTGTAGTAGAAAAGGGGAAGAGGTCTACATCCTTAATGGGCATAGAAGGACCGTGTTTGTGTGTGCGTGTCGATGTCGGTGGGTTTCTGTGTGTGTTTGTTTGTGTGACTGATCACTGTGACGCTTCCATCTGATAGCGGTGGAGAGCACTCCTGTCAAGTGACACAGCACAGGTCTCTGTCTCTCGCTCTCTCTCTCTCTCTCTCCTTCCTTTATCCGAGACAATGGCCGGGCTGTCTTCTGTCTTTCTCTCTGTGTAACAGCACCTGCAGCTCACATTGGGCTCTCTGAGGGCTTAATGATTAATGTCCACTTAATGGTTCACATGGACCAAGGTTCGATCAATTTAAGGATGATTAGAAATCCCTTAATTCAGACGTCGAGCATTTTCAAAGTAGTAGTAGTGGTCGAAGTAATGCAGTACGTAGCTCATAAAATAATTATTTGTGTTTAGGATTCCTGAATAGCTCAATAGAAAGGAGAGATAAATAAGTCTGCTACCTCTGTATCAACCTGTCAAGTTCACCTTGCACTTAAAAAATTAAAGAGTAGAGCTGTAAATTTTAAATTTGACAAATATGTTATCTGTATCCCCCCTGCACCACAGAGACAGCTACTTATCCCCCTATAAACACCTTCCACCCACTCTCTCTGTTCTCACTTTGCAGCAATTATAAGGAGCTAATAGATTTGCAGTGTTGCCATTCGCTGATCCAATTACTAGGATCTCCATTAGCAATTAACTTCCAGCTAAAAATAACAATAATGCCAATTACATGCACACTTAATCACATAATCAGCATATTCTGTCACTACACAGTTATTGTGATTACCTCTCTGTTTCATGAATTGCCTTGCCAGAAGGGACGATAGCACACATCAATGGCAACTGTCATTACATGAGACTCAGGGAAGCTACATTGGGAGCTAGGACAACGAGCAGAGGCCAGAGCGACCCTTTTCTGTGGTTTTTAAATTGAATTTTTATTTCTTTTGGACAACAAAATAAATTGAGTTTCTTTTTTGGGAAGGAGGCGGGGTAAGTGGATGGACTGTAAATTAATTGTGGACGCTAAGCTGACAAATGTTTAGAGGCAATCAAGTCGTGTTTTCATATTGCTCTCATTTGATATTCTCATTGCCAGTGTGTTTGTGGAAAATGTGTCCCTATTATGGTAGCAATTAGAAAGACGACATGCTTCGCCATAGCTTTTACCGGGTATGAATGAAACAAAAACAATATTCAGGATTTCAGCGTCAACCTACAAATCGGCCTACGCTATCAACCTTTAGCAGACATTTTTTTATATTCTCATACATCACTTACAACCATCTTATGCAACATTTGTTTTAAAAACACAGGACCCTAGAGATGTGTGTGAAATGTCAGAAATATTACAAAGGGGGACTTTCCCAGGCAACTACCCAGGGACTTGTTGGCTGGAAGTCTAGCATTTTCCAAGCAGAAGAAGATATAAGAATAATCCAAACTACGAAGCAAACATTTGATTCTGCACAGGAATACATTGTCATCTAGGTATTCACTAGTTTTACTTTCATTCCGGTTCTTCTTTGTGGAATGCATGTCCATATCGTTCAATAAGATGTGTATTAGGAGCGCAGTCGAGGAATTGTAAGGCTTATCTTGTCAGGCTTGACCCAGTCAGCCGGTCCCAGGAGGCTGTCTGTGTGGTCCTGCCTGGTTGTACCCATGGGACAGGCAGTTATGATGCCTTTCCAGGCTAGGGGGTGGCAATGGATGAAACAGACTCATGAATAAACAGTTCAATAATTCCTGAAACCCTTTGGTCACTCAGTGCCTGGTATACACATGCCTCAATGCAGCAATACACATGTAGTGTAGAGCGTATGCATGTGCCATCGCGCACACAAACACAATCACACACGCGGGATAGCGTGTTTGTACAACATATATATGTGTGTAAGTATGTGCAGTTGCGTGTCTAGGTACATGTGTGTAGCCGTGCGTAGTCGTATGCATTCGTCAGTGTGTCATGAGGCTGAAGCTGACTGCTTGGATGGAGATGTGTGTGTTGGTGTCCAACTGACCCTTTATCAGTCAACAAACTGCCATCTTTCACATCCCCCTCCCCCCACACACACATAAACCCATCCTGACCCCTCTTCCTCCACCATGGAAGATTGTGACCGGGAGCCTGGTGTGCCTGTTGGGTGTCTGGTGTCTCTGGACTAACCCTAACCCTAACAGGTGCGTGCTATTGTTAGTGCATGCATAGAAAGAGGGAAGAGGGTTACAACCATAACAGGCTTTCAAAGGCTGGTTTGTGTGGTTTTATGTGTGTGTATGTATATGTGTCTGTATGTGTATGTGTATGTGTGTGTGTGTGTGTGTGTGTGTGTGTGTGTGTGTGTGTGTGTGTGCGCGTGTGTGTGTGTGTGTGTGCGTGCGTGCGTGTGTGTCTGTGTCTGTGTCTGTGTGTGTGTCTGTATGTATATGTGTGTGTGTGTGTGTGTGTGTGTGTGTGTGTGTGTGTGTGTGTGTGTGTGTGTGTGTGTGTGTGTGTGTGTGCAAATGTGTCATGGTGTGTATTAGTCACCTTTCCTGTGTTCAACTGCCTAAACAAGAGCAGGAAACACTTACTTAAGGATTTATGAAAGAAGGCATACTTAAACTTTACACTTCTGCTCAAGGCGTAGCTTTATATACAATGTAATGGTTCTGCCTTTAGGAATTCTTCATCCTCGTCTTACGTCGGGCGGTCTTAAGTGCGTGCTTCCCAAAAGCCGAATGTCGTCAAAGCCGTCAGGAACTCAGAAGATAAAAGGCCATGCATTACCGGTACATTGCTCCATGCCGCCTTCATAGCACATAACATAACATTCACTCTCGCATATCTGACGCACAAACGGATTTTCAGTTAACCTATCCCCTTCCCAAAACAAGATACTGATTCATGTTTTGACTTTTAACACACCGACTGATCTAAACTATTACTACCATTGTGGCTTATTATCTTTCAATAAAACACCATAGGGTTAAACAATTTGACACAAAACCAAAATCTGTCTTTCTCTGTTTCAGTTTCTGGTCCAAACCCAGAGTTAGTGTTGTTGCTAAACGTGCCTGGCCCGAGAGGGTGAGGTGAGGTGCGGGGCTGGCGGAGCAGGGGGGCGAGGTGGGTCAGGAGCCCAGAACAGAGGACGCCATTGCAGCTGCTGAAGTAAATGAGGTGGTTGGAGGCTGGAGCCGGGGCCAGGAGGGGCCCTTGAGGGGCCCTGGAGTCCCAGAGGTGCAGCGGGACACTGCGTTTGGACGCGATAGTGCGGTGTGCTACAGTGTAGTACACTAACATCCACACAGGGTCAGGACTTTTGGACTGCTGTTTTTGCCGGGTTGTAACTTTTTAAGTTACTGATTGTAACTAAAAGAATAAAAAGAAGTGCAATATCTTCTCAATCTCTTTCTCTCTCTCTCTCTCTCTCTCTCTCTCTCTCTCTCTCTCTCTCTCTCTCTCTCTCTCTCTCTCTCTCTCTCTCTCTCTCTCTCTCTCTCTCTCTCCCTATATTGCTCACTCTTTCTCCCTTCTCTCTCTCCCTATATTGCTCTCTCTTTCTCCCTTCTCTCTCTCCCTATATTGCGCGCTCTCTCTCTCTTTCTCTCTCTCTCTCATCATTGACATGTGATGTGAGCTCAGGACACTGTCATTTAAAAGAGGAGTTTATTAATAGGCCCTGAGCAAACACAGTCAAGTCTGAAAGTTTCCAAATGCTTCTAGTGCAGGCTAGGGTTTCATTATGCAGCTAGAAGTGAAGTACAATAAGCTATTTTCCCAAATTGAAATGTTGTCAAAATTGTATAAACACAAATGAGTAAAGTTTTGCATTATCCATAACCTAACAATGTGATGTCGGTTGATGTGATGATTAGTGATTCTTCTATCTTTATCAGCATGAGGTCCCTCTCATACTAAACCTTCAGACATGGGAGAAATTTTATTTTTGTGAAGACTTTAATGAGGGACATTATTGTGGAGGTTAATAGATTTCAATCACCCAATCTATCTTCAGTCATACTAACTACAAAACACTTTTTTCCTCAAGGACCAGAGTTGAGACCAGGAAAGTTAAAACTTCAAAAACATCCACAAAAATGACAGGAATTTCCCCTTTACAAGAAAGCAGTAGGTTGGGTTAATTTCATATAATTTTGTTTTTTTGCCCTGTGAGTAATTTGCAGGCCCTCATTCCCAAAGAAAAAGCGGGACATCCATTCATGCAGCCAGAGTTCCTGGATTGTTATAAAAGGTAATTGCAGTTTATTTGCAATATTCTCTCCTCAAAACATTCCATTTAAACTGTCTTAAATGAACAAACCAAAAAAAAAAAAATATATATATACCGTATATCCAAAACAGCTTGTATATATAAAACATAATAATGGTACAATTAGGAGGAAGCAAAGTCATGCAAAATGTTCCTACAACCTTCTAAGATCTGGAAAAAAGAAAGTGCAACGCATCTGATATGTCACGAACACAACAAGCAGCGTAGGCTCGCTGTGTGATCAGACAGAATGGAAAAACATATTGTTATATATTTTGCCATGAACCCAGTCCTGACGAGCACCACAAAGTGCAGGGCGGCCCACCGCCGTGTGTCACCAGCCACCACTGACCCGACCGCCGGACAGACAAAGGGCAAGCCAGGGATCAGAGGTCTGCTGCAGATTGGCATGGAGAGTCTTCTAAATTATAGCATGTTCTCCAGTCACTGCTATGTTACCCGGGAAAAAATGCTGACAATCCAGGCCTCAGGCAAGAGTATATATATATATGTATAATCGGTTTTTCTAAATATGTAAAGAGTTAAATGAAAAATGTTTAAATTAGGACCACACTACAATCGCCAATCAGACAAACGTTGAATTTTTTTGGAATAGCTACTCGGGCAGTACCATATGTTCCAAGAACTGTGCTCAGCCTTGCGATCGCTAAACACATGTAAAAGTTTCTTGGTTTACATTTTGAAGTTCACCTCACCAGAGGTAGATATCTTTGCTAATCGCAGACAGATGCTATTGCTTTTGCCTCAGCATGTGGGCAATAAGAGGAACATAGGATTTCTGCTGGACTAATCCTTTAAATACATGTCATGTAGATGTTTGTAACAGAAAACCTCTACCGAGAGACCTGTGCCACAATTTTCCAATAAATCAATTTTCTCTGGAATTAAATTTCCTGTAGACATGCACTTGATAACCTGCAATTATGCTGTTGCATGATGTGGAAGAAAGGGGTCCGGTACAACGATACAATACCAACAACCTTAACTGTTAGTCTTGGCTCGTCCGCGATGTAGTCTGCGGGTTCCAGTCAACTTTCAGACATCGTGGTGGTTTATTAATCTAAATAAAGACATGATCTGAACTCAACAGACCTTTATTCATAGAGAGAGAGAGAGAGAGAGAGAGAGAGAGAGAGAGAGAGAGAGAGAGAGAGAGAAGAAAAAAAGTCCCCCTCCAGTACCCATTAATATTAACGTGTCTGTTAAGAAATCCCGTCTTCTAGAGGCGACTACTCGGTCGGAAAACAGAACGGTCTATTTTACACTTCCATTTTACTCTACTGGAACATAAGGGCTCTGTGTCTGAAGTCGGTCCGTTTAACGGGTCGCTGTGTGCTCTTCCTGACTTGAGAGTTTGTTGTTGACAGCGGGCCAGAAAACATCAGTGAGGTTGTTGTTTTTTTGTTTAGTTTTCTTCCAGGTTCTTTCTTTTCTAAAACGGAGGCAAGAAATTCTGTCGTTGTCTGACCACAGGAATCCATCCGTGGAGAACAGCCCTTTTCATGTGGCCTCCCGCCACAAGCCTGTACATTCCACACACACAAACATGTTGACCGAGCGGGACTCATCAATCCAGATTATTCCAGCACCCCAGCTCTTAAAAGCACACTCTGGTCTCCACTTGTTCCCGCTTTACAAAAACCACCTGCCCTTTGAGCCAATGTGGTTCCAATTAAGAGGACATCTTTCTCAAGATCCAAACCCAAATTGCCTTAACCCTTGGTTCATTATTTACAAGTGTCCATCTGGAATGCTGCGATGGATACTCATTTCTGGCCTCACATTGCTGCTTTGCGATGCTAAAACGATATGCCTGGAATTGGAATTGAGAACTTAAAAATGGATCTAGTGCTAGAACGATGGCTGTCATCATCCTCAGTATATATCTGGACTGGCAATCATCTGAGAATTCTTGTTTTTTGTGCATAAAATTGTTTACCTGACAGCAATAGCCAATATAATGGAATCGCTATCTTACACATCGTCAGAGCAATTGCATTCAGTGAGCAAATGACATCTGGGTCCATATAACAAATAAAATAAAATACATGGCAGTAATTAAACTGATTAGGCTTACGGGGGGATGCCAGTGTTTTGCTATTTGAACGCGTTAGATACCTATGATGATTTTCACGTGGGGGTATCTGTGTGCTGGAGCTCCCATTCCTCATTCCATTTGATAGCTAATCAATGAGAGGGCCTGGAGGGGGACCAGCTGAGTTCTGAGGAAAGGATCCTAATTGAATCTGACAATAATTTTCACATATTTCTCCAGCCCTGTCTCCAGTGCCATTAGCGACATCACTGTGATAATAGTTGCCATGACAGCATGAGCAATGCTCATTAATGACCCCGCTGGTGGTAATGTTCTGGGCTGTCTTCGTCTTCTTTCTTGCTTTCTTTCTTTCTATTTTTCTCCGTTATTCCTCTGTTTTAGTTCTTTATTTCTTTCTGGACTCTGTTTAATATTTTTGCGGCATTCACTTGTGTACTGCCGATTTGTTTTTCTTCAAGAAATAGAAAATACAAATACAACACAAATCTAAAAAATAAACACAAATTGGTCTCATGTTGCAAACTAAATGAATGACTTCACAAAGACACAAATACAAATAAACGTATATGCATCGCAAAGACGCAAAGACATTAAATCCAAAAGTCCAGCACCATTTATGTGTGTTCAAGGGTGTGTCTTGTGACTGTTGGGCTATACCATAGCATGTCACATAAAACGGGGTCCGGGGGTAATTACCTCCCCTGAACCCACCTACCACACTCCACAGCAAAGTGGCGATGGGGATGGTGGTCGGAGTGAGGGTTCTATTCCTATTGCCTTGAGTGCAACGGAGGCTAGCCTGCGCCAAACAAACATCTGTCCTGTTTTTGTAGTGTGGTCTGAGCTTGCTTAACGAGATCCCTGGAAGCTCGCTCCAACCCTATTGGTCGCCTTGCAGGACAAATGGTTCTGGAATGATTGTCTGTGTGTGTGTGTGTGTGTGTGTGTGTGTGTGTGTGTGTGTGTGTGTGTGTGTGTGTGTGTGTGTGTGTGTGTGTGTGTGTGTGTGTGTTTGGGGGGGGGGGCTCATATCCGTCTGCACTCATGGTAAACAAGAGGGTGATGTGAGCCCATGTCACGTGACAGGTGGTGTGCTGCAGGCACAAGCATACAGCTGTAGCGAGGGAGAGACACACACACACACATACACACACACACACACACACACACACACACACACACACACACACACACACACACAGACACACACACACGCACACGTGTCACATTAAATCAAATGTATAAATCAAAAATATATTGTAATAATAATAATCATCTTCACAATCATAGTAATGATGGTAAGTAAAAAGTATCTATATTTTTATCATGTATCATATTTAATAAATATATAACAACCATATTAAATATATAATTATGACGCAGTCCAAAGCAGTTAGCATTTCCAAAATAGGGAAGTGAAAGTGTCTCTCTGTTCATCATTAAACCGGCATTAGGACCAAGCCTTCTTTCAGTTCCACATCCACATCCTTGGTGTTGAAAGTACAAGGATGTCTGAAATACCCGTCAGTACTGTCTTTATCACATCAGTCAAAGGGAAAAGATTCTGCAGAGATATTAAATCCAGTGGCCATCATTACAGGCTACACAAAAACTACTATTAGCTCTATTATAATGTGGAATGATGGAATTTCACAATACAAGCATAAGTGTCTAACGCAGTCAGCACCCATACGCTCATGATAGAATCGGCATGGATGTTGATAACTTGATAAAAGCAACAGCGAAGAATGAAATGAATGCATTTAAAACATTACTTAAAAATACATAGATCCATGAATTAATAAGTACAAATCTGTAACTGGCAGTTAGATATGTAGGCATTTTGACAGCCATGCCTTTCCTATGGATCAACTTCTGCCTACCTTGCAGGGTAGCAGTTCATCATATCTCCCTGTAAACCACGTTATTGGGGGCCTGCATGTGACAGAGGAAGGGAGACATCCTGCTGCTTGACTGGATGCACGTTTGAACCCCTTTGTTAAAGCGGAGACAGGGAGAGAGGGGGAGAAAAAAACATTTTAAAGTTGGTTGACAGCTTCCGTGGGTCCTGGGGCTGTTTGACATTCCTCATCCTGGCAAATTAAGGTTAAGGGGAAGGTAGGCTGATGCTATCCCACGATGACTCTGGCTACTCCAATGCAACGAGCTGCTGCAGGGCATCCCCATCCTCAGCATTGAAACTACATACATGGGAAAACACAAACACATGTATACACACACATATGCACACGCACACACACGCACGCACACACACACACACACACACACACACACACACACACACACACACACACACACACACACACACACACACACACACACACACACACACACACACACACACACGTGTACATACATACACACACACACACACACACATACACATATATAAACAGAGACAGAAAGAGATGCATGGTCAAATAGGATCACACATGTAATTGATATTTCAATCTAAACTAGAGTCTGTCCTTATTCACTCCTTGTATCCATCCCCAGCTCAAAACAAAGATCTTATACATAATATGGAGCTGAGTGTTTATTCTTAATTTCCTGAAAATGTGTTCTGTAACATTGATGCAGCTCCAACGGTTCTGTTATCAAATCTCGAAACCTCAACTGCTTCTTATTGACGCATTACTATGGACCGCTGGCACACACACGTCACACTAAAATGTGCTCACTAACACACACACACACACACACACACACACACACACACACACACACACACACACACACACACACACACACACACACACACACACACACACACACACACACACACACACACACACAGAGAAGCAACCGTCTGCCTAGGAGCCATTTTTGGTCCACTATACATCTCAGGAAGTGAAGTATTTCAACACCCGAGACTGCCCCGCACAGCAGCTGGACAGACGGACAGGGCGAACAGGGGGGGTTTTCCAGCTTAGAACACGTCCGAAATAGAAATATGAATGTAGACGTATGGCGAGACAGACCTGCAATGAGACACTCATTGACACACATATCCTGTGCCACGATCTCAGCTTGGTTACCCCGGCTACCTATTAGACCACTGTGAGGCCACTGTGAGGCTTTAATAAGTGTCTCCCAATCTGTTTTATTTGACCTTAGACTTTTATCCCGCTCCGCAATTAATTCTTGATCAGATAGCGAGCATATGCCAATAGAAATTAGCAGATTGAATTTGTATCCAAACGGGTGACTGTGTGAATCGCACTGCCTAGGTCAGTGTTGCTAGTGACAGAATGGGGACAGCTTAGTTCTGTCACATGAAAACTGAGATGTGCGCTTCATTAACTGATACAATTATCAGACTAAAGTCCTTATTATTACAATTATTAAAAATGAATCCTTGCTTAATGTCTGCCATTCATTTTTATTCATTTTTTTTTAAGATTTGTGATTCATGCATTTGATGTTCAGGTGAAAATTAGTTAACTTTGAACCCAGATATTGAACTCAAAATCAAAGTTTCTCTCAATCTCACCTATGGCTACTGTATATACAATCTCCCTTCCTTGGCAAACCATTTTTTGTGGGCATTTTTTTCTGACTTACAGTATAAGATAAGTATAACATACCCAGGAGCACAATTATCATCCCTCCTCCAATCATCTCAGCAGCATTCACCAAGAGGCAAAAGCAAGAATTTTCAGTCCAACAAAAAGAAATCCACAGAAAATATGCAGATCCTTTTAGACTCCATTTTGTTTAAGTGTGCAAATTAAAGATCAAGGCCAGGACAGGAGCAGCACAGTAAGTTAATTATGTCTAATAAATCTTGGTCCAAATTGCCCTCGAGGGGTGGAAACGGCTGCCGGGGAACAGAGGAACCAAAGTGGCACTTTGGTATTTGTTATTCTACCTTTAACGGATTACGCATGCTGACTTGTCATCCCTCATCCAGTCGGCCGAGGGAAGTGAAGGGAAGACGCCAGCAGGCCGTCGGTCACTGCTTCTGTTTACCTCGCTGGAGCCCGGGGGCTAACACACGCTAATCAGTGTCCTGCAAAATGCCCCTTTAATTGGCTGTGTTTACTCTGTGCTTTAGCATGATTCCATGCCTGGTTGGATTGTCATATCCCATCTACGGAAAGAGGGTTCTCCTCTTCACTGAGCACTGTTTTTTCCTCTGTGTGTGCATGTGCCTGTGTGTTTTTATGTGTTTGTGTGTTTGTAAGTATGTTTCTCTGAGTGTGTGCGTGCGTGGGTTTCTGTCTGTGTGTGACTATGTGTTGTTTGGGGATCTGTGCATGCAAGCGTGCTTGTGTTTGTGTGTACATGTTTGTGTGTACGTGTATGTGTTTGTGCATGTTTGTGTGTGTGTGTGTGTGTGTGTGTGTGTGTGTGTGTGTGTGTGTGTGTGTGTGTGTGTGTGTGTGTGTGTGTGTGTGTGTGTGTGTGTGTGCTTTTGCGTGCATGCAGGCATTTGTGTGATGCCATTAAGGCAAGCAGATGAGAAGGTGCGAAGAAATTTTTTGATATGAATATGATGGAGCAATACATTTAGGGGGATAATAACACAAAAAACATAAATTATAGGTTTTCACATAATCAAAAGACCCATTACAATGTTACGTTGTCACCTCAGCGTAAAAGTAAAATACTAATTCCAAAACGCAATTATGTTTTTCGTCTCAAATAATAGAATATATGTATATATATATATATATATATATATATATATATATATATATATATATATATATATATATATATATGCATTAAATATACTTAATGAAACACCAAAGTTATGATTCACTACTAGTCTTCAATTACTTTACATTGGAAAATACATTTCATTCAGTTTCCACTCTTTTGTGGATAATGAGAAACTAAATAGCTTTAACATGCTTGTCGGCGTGTCTTTGTTCCTGTGTGTGTATTTGCATGGGAACATTAGACATGGAAAATCACCTGCCTCCATTGCCTTGGCGTTGGGTTCTCCGTTCTACCTGACCCGTGTTTACAAATGGGTTATTAGCATGTATTAATCTGGGACAACAGGGGTACCTCTATGTAATTACTATAAATACCAAGACAACAAAAGACATCACTTATTTGCGGATGGCTGAACTATTCAAGCCTCTACAAGGGGTACTAAATGGATTCCTCGTTGCACACCATTTTTTAAACCGCTGTGTCTTCAGGGCATGTTCTTGTTTTTTTATACCACTGGTAACACTGCTTTTGTGAGACGTTAGTGTGAAAATAAGTTGAGAATACCTTGTTTCCTTAGCAGAGCAAGTCCAACGTCGGGGCTGGGGATGGGGTTACTGCAGGTGCTGGATAGCTGGGATCAAGGGATTTCGCCTCGGGGTAAATTGGCAACCAACCAATGATGGAGAGAAGTCATATTTATGATTTGGGGGTTAGCTGTAGGGGGGCGGTGAGTAAAACCCAGCCAGGTATTTCGACATCTTGAGAGACAGTGAACAACAAAAACAGTCAGGCTGGATTTGGTTTGATTGGAGAGCTTTGTTGAAAAACTGTTGTTTGTGGTTTGTTATGGTGATTGTAATTCCTTTATATATTTTTTTCTTTGTTATCTGGTTGCCTAGCGAATTGCACTGAAAGCATCAATTTAATGTTTCAGTTTTTAGAGCTAAATGTTTGATCAATTCTACCAACAAATGTCGTTCAGGCTGTATAAATACCTTACTTAATGCTTGTATGCAAATTAGCATGGCTAAACTTTCTCTCCGGACCAGTTTGACACAAACTCGAGATCACAGTTTGACACAAACTCAAGATCTAGACAGGGGGAATAAGAAAATAAACTATTATATTGCAACCATCCAAGATTAAAGGGGTGATGTGCCTTCCACTGTATAGCTCTGTTTATCACACTGATTGTTTGTGCACCGGTCTAGCATTGAGCAAGTGTTTAAGTGTGTCTAAACAGTGTTGTGGACAACCAGCCTACGCAACAAGGCTTTCTCCAAACTCTCCCACCGTCTGCCCTGGTGAAACATCCTCAGTGGGCTTCCCAAGGACCCCCCCCCCCCCCGCCACCCTACACACTGTTCACACCCCGAACATTCACATCCAAAGACCCGTATCCTTCGCCAGTTTCTTTAAACAGTTGTTAAAACGTACACCTCTTTTTTCCTTCTTGCAATGTCAACAGTGTGAGAATCACCCTACTGGGACCTGCACCGCTGTATATAGTAGAAGCGGGGTGTGGCGGTGGGGTTAGGGGGGGAATTGAGGGGGTTGCAACGGGAGAGAGGAAGCGATGAATGGCGAGCGGACTCTTTACACCCCCACAATGCCCACAATGGCCACTCCCAACCACATACCCCCCGCACTTCTCTTGTCAGCTCCGTAGAGGTTCTGCTTGAGAGACCTACTAACTCAGCTCTGAAACCATCATCCAACCGGACCCCACCCTATGCACCCTACCCCCCGAAAACCCCCCGCACCTGACATTCTGTCTAACCGCCCCCGAGAATCGACACTACCAAGACCCCAGGAGCAGCAATTACATTACCAGTACCTGTGAAGACTTGGCATGCCCCAGTCCGCCTGAATGGAAACATTGGGCAAATATAAGCAGGCTGGCCTGTCTGCACTCTCTCTCTGCCCGCAGACGGATGGTGAAAGGCAACATGAGCCGCCGTGGTACAGACAGGACGTATGGTTGGCTGCCTTCCCCTGTGAGGGCCTCCGATAGGTCCCCGGGTCCGGTCTGGTTCGGTATACCCCCGTGGAAAGTCTTGTCTGAGGGAGCGTCGCCGAGAGAACAGAAAGGTAAAGGGGCCGCGGGAGAACACGGGAGAGAATGGAGGAAAGAAAACAAAGAAACGGAAAAGGGAAATAGAGAGTGGGTAAGAGGGAAATATTCATGGGTGGAGAAAGAATGTTTTTTGTGTGTGCGTTTGTGGGTTTGCGTGTGTGTGGGTTTGTAAGAGAGCAAATTGTTTCGAGGGAAAAGGGGGCAAAGACCACCAGGGTTGGTGTCCATTTGTATTAACAAACGGGGGGCTAGACTCTGGCAGGTCTCGGAGCTGCCTTGCATTGCCAGGTTGGTATCCTGGCCTGTCTGTCCCAGATCCAGGCCTGGGTAATGCCTTCAATTTGGGTGGCAGGAATCAAGCTCTAGTAAAGAGAAGGCAAGAGCTGGACCCTACTGCCAAATGCGTGTAAGCTTCCTGGCTCTGCTATGGCCATTCAATTGCATCATAGCAACCGATGCTACACTACTCACACAGACACAACTTAATAAAAAATACACAAAAAATACATCATTCTACACTCGCTCCCAAACACACAAACACACATCTATGCACACACTCACACACACAAACACTCATACACACAGGGCTAACTTGTGACCTTTGTGTATAACAATGCATAGTGTATTGTGTGTGTGTGCACGTGTAAGCGCGTGTATGCCTTGTGTGTGTGTGTGTGTGTGTGTGTGTGTGTGTGTGTTCATGCATGTGTGTGTTTGCGCACGCGTGTGTGTGTGTGTCCATTTGTAAATATGTATGAGTGTATGTGTTTGTGCGTGTTTGTGTGTGTGTGTGTGCGAGAAATACCAAGTCTAATATGCAACATTGGTCTAGACAGGGTCTTTGCATGAATAAAAATAAGTTGCCATCAACAGCTGTGTTTATGTGCATGCAAGTGAAACCAGTTGGAAATGGACCATGGAAGCACAGGGGTCTTCAACTGCAGAAATGAGTGAAGCAGAAAGTGGCAAGGTGTAAATTATTGTATAATGAAGAGAGAGAGACAGCGAGAGAAAGAGAGAGAGAGAGCGAGAGGGAGCGAGAGGCAGAGAGAGACTCAGAGAGAGAGGTGCACACACATGGAGAGGTGCATGTAAAGACACACAGTAGTACACACACACACACACACACACATGTTGCACAGTCGCCCCCTTCCACTGGCTACACTCTCAGGATATAATTGCCACAGAAATAAACAACTGGAAAATGTACTTTTTTCCCCGTCTCTGTCCTCCTCCCTCGTAAATGCCTTTCTAACAGAAAAAGGAAAAAATAAAAAGTGTGGCGTGATTAAGGAGAAGTGTAATTCATCTGTGGATGGGCGAAGACAAGCTTCCTCTCCTTCCCCGGCACACGGCAGCGGAAATAAGAGAAATGATTATGGAGGGGGGAAAGGAGAGGGAACTTAATGGAGGAAATAATTTGGACATTACCATCATTTATATGTTCTCAACAACCCTGCAGGGATTGCACTCCCTCTCCCCAGCACACTGTAGCGGGCTAGGGAGGCTTGTTGCACTCGTAACCGATGTTGGTTCACTTCACACACACAACAGCATTGTTAGCATTGGGAAAGCCTACGACACAGAGACAAATTGTGTGTAGGCTTTAGCGGTACAAGCTAGACGGGTGTTTGTTCTTGGGAGAATTGCTACTGGGAGAAAATGAACCACACGTGGCAGTACTCTTTCCCTGAAGCGCCTTTTGCTTCTCTTTTGGGTGTGGACCTACTTGTGAGGAGTCCAACAAACACTAGCATGAATTGTGAAATATCTACAAAAAAAAACAATAAGTAATTGAAGTGTTCACAAATCCTCCTCCTTCTTTTCCCCAATGAAGTTACAAACCTCGGGGTCAAACAGTAAGGTTGTTTTACCAGTTCTACCTGAGTCTGTGCTGTGTGGAGTGTGTGGAAGAATCACACTGCAGGTGTGATACCTGCTATGTGTCATGTGTAAATATAGCTCATTTTAAAGGTTCTCTCACAAAGAAACAAACCCTGGTTGGTTTAAGCATATCACCCCAAAAAAACGAGTACATTTTATACAGCTCAAAAACGATGCAAAAACGATTATTTTATTATTGGGTGTATTATTATTCACCCGAGTTTGGTCAGGGGCAACTTTGGATGATTGTGTACATAAAGGTTGATCCATGTATAGGGAGGGAGCCGGCGGAAAAGGTAAACAGTACCTCAAGCACAGAACCGAGGTGTAAAACACATTTAAATAGACCACTCAGCACCACGTGGTGATTGCAGCACCTGAACATATCATGTGCTCCAATCACACACTTGACTAGGATATCAACTGCAGCTGCCAGATGCCTGTGTGTGTGTATGTGTGTGTGTGTGTGTGTGTGTGTGTGTGTGTGTGTGTGTGTGTGTGTGTGTGTGTGTGTGTGTGTTAGTGAGCGTGTGTACGTGTGTGTGTGTGTGTGTGTGTGTGTGTGTGTGTGTGTGTGTGTGTGTGTGTGTGTGTGTGTGTGTGTGTGTGTGTGTGTGTGTGTGTGCGAGTGTGTGTGTGTAAGTAAATCTGTGGCTCAGAGCTTCATAGTTTGCTGCCTGAACTTTCTTTGCACTTTCATACCAAGTCGCTTGGCTCACTATACAGACAATTACCATTTCGCTAGACATATTCATTATGCTGTATGTGTTGTTGTTGTGGGCCTGGAACACAAGGTGTAGCGCTTTTATCGGCAGCCCTTCTCTCCCGAATCCACCCTCCACTACAACTTCCTCCCCGCTAAGCATTGTTTCCACACAACCTTTTTTTCAAGTAATAAAGTGGAAGGCAGCCAAAGCAAACAGAGCGCTTGATCTCTACCATGTAATTGGGGTTCTGTGTAATCGTTAACCTTGGCACAGTGCAGGAAGTTAATGAATCAAATCAATACCCTCTCTCTACTGATCCATAATTATTTGAAAAGAGATGAAAAATTAAACAGGCCCAGTCTATGAGGTTATCATGCCATGCAATTAGTCCGCCGGAGGGAGATTATGTTACCTAGATACCGATGGGGAAGTGTAATTTCTCTTGCAGATGAATTTTTTTTTTTTTCCTTTTTAATGAAGAGTGCAATTACCTAAATAGGTCAGCCGAGGAGCGACGCGATGCTGCCTCTGCGCGCACGGTGCTCCTCCGTGCACCTGAGAGGGGGCTCCCGCACAGAACAACACAAAGGACCATGTTCTCCCTTCCCTCCCCCCTTCCCCTTCAATGCTCAAGCTGAATACCCAGTGGCATGTGCCATAAAGCGATCCTGTCTGTAGAAATGCGAAAAATACCAAAAAAAGGGTTATATTTGAGCTTCAAAACCCATTGTTTTAACGGTTTTGTTTTCTATACCACCGCAATTGTGTTTTTTTTCCTCTCTGCTATGCTGCACAGTTGCAATTAGGGAACACACACACACAAACACGCACACGCACATACACAAACACACAATGAACCCAGCAGGTCGCTAATACTGGCTAAGTAGTTTACAAAGATGCTTCCTAATGATACAAAGCGCTGTGTTCTATTTTTGTAAACTCATGATGAAAATATATATTTGCATTATAGAAGTAACAACAACAAGGAACAAACAACAACAAATAAATACCCGGAAAGAGTTTACAAATATTAACCATAAGATAGATCATATTTTTTTCATGTCTTCAACTCAAGTCTGAATGTCATTATTGTTGGCACGGAGAACACATTCGCTCTACATGATTGAAAGCAGCTTTTGGCACATCTCTTCTCCGGCAACAGAGAATGATTGACCTCTTGAACTGCCAAATGGTGCCTCGCTCAGGTTCTCGACGTGACAGGTGCTTTGATCGCGATTCAAGCAACTTGTCAACAAGCACTGCCTCCCCTCCACTTGGCACGCGCTCCACAACAGATTCCAAATTTCACAACCTTTCCAAGTTTCCCAGCAACTTACTCCTTCCGGAAGATGGGTGGATTTTCATGGCGAGCGCAACCGTTGATTGTTATGAAAAAATAACGGGCTCTAAAATAATAGACATGGGCACATTGGGTGCAAAGTTCAGTTCAGCAGTAATTTCATCAAGATCTCCACGTCGGGGAAGACTCTCTGGGTTTCAACCTGTGGGTTTTGATGGACAGGCTTTGACCAACCCTCCCACACAGTGACACACGGGGAATATGTTTGAGGGAGCAACACGAACGTAGCCTCTTATGCTTGATCATCGCTGATCACGCGGCTCTCACTTGGCTCTTTGGGTAAATAGGAACTGCTCCAACATCACATCCATTCCAATCTGTTTGGCTCTCTACACGGGAGGTGCATGCTGTTTTCGTGGCTGTGTGTGTGTGTGTGTGTGTGTGTGTGTGTGTGTGTGTGTGTGTGTGTGTGTGTGTGTGTGTGTGTGTGTGTGTGTGTGTGTGTGTGTGTGTGTGTGTGTGTGTGTGTGTGTTTGGGATGGCTTCAAGTTGTTTGCGATCAAAAGGCTCTTTCAGACACTCTCTCTAAGACGCATCACAAGACAAAACTCAGATCTATGTCGCCTTCGGACTGAAGTTATTGTTCATGAGCTGTTTGATAAGGGATCTTTTACTGAGACCTGTCTGAGGACTCGGACGGAACATGCTCACAAACACACGCGCCCACGCACGCACTCTCCCACACACACAAAAAGAACGCAGACAAATCATATGTGCAAGCGAGAAAGAAACATCAACGGTCCTACCTTGCACATGGATCGCCTGACTTATCAACCCTATTTTCTTAATGCTTGTTCTCCCTATACAAGGGCTCTGTTTACACATCCCTCCCTTTCTAGTGTATAGAGTCTTTGTTGTGTTCCCCCCCCCCACAAAACAAAGCATTATCACCCTCCACCCAGGGATCTTCTCTAAATGCTCCCCTTTTAAACCTCCACTAAGAGCCTCATCATTGATTTTATCTCTGTTTTTGTTGTTGATTTTTTTTTCTCTCTTCCTCTCCCTCTCTCTTTTCTCTCTGAGTTGTAAGCAAGCGAACGCGGCTGAACCCCAGCACCCCTGCGTCCCGCTGAGTCTCCCTCAGGGTGTCTTCATCACAGAACGAGCTCCGCAGCATCTCGCAGTGAAACACCCACAGCAACACAAGGCCACAGCCAGGCAAAGGTGACGAGAGCAGGCGTTTCACCATTTCAACAGCCATCAAATGAAGCTCTCTCTCTCTCTCTCTCTCTCTCTCTCTCTCTCTCTCTCTCTCTCTCTCCCTCGCTTTCTCTCTCTATCTTTCTTTCTCTACCTCTCACACTCTCTTTCTCATTTCATATCGTTCCCCTACTCATGGTTCAGTTATCCTAACAACCACTCCCTCCCCTCCTCTCCTCCTCTCCTCTCTCTCCCTCCCTCCCTTTTTATAGTTTTAGTTTCCTTTAGTTTATGTCCCATCCATTTATTCTTCTCTGCCTTCTGAATTCTTTCTTCATGGTTCTAGCTTATTATTTTCCGGCAATGCCTTCCTTGTGCTGTTAGATGCAGTGCCAGGGTAAACAACAAACGCTTTCCCAGGTTCTTGTCTGTTGTCTTGTTCTCTTCATCTCTCCCTCTCCCCCTAACCCTCTCTCTTCACACTCTATCTCTCTATGTGAGATAGAGTGTAGGCAGTAGCTACCCACTTAAGTGCTGACTTAGTTAAGCACGACTTAAGTGCCGACTTAAGCACCACAGAAGCACTGACTTAAGCACGACTGAAGCCCTCACTTAAGCTCCCACTCTAACACCAGCATTACACCGACTTTAACGTACTGACTCAAAGGTAGGGTAGGAAATGGATTTCAGAACTATTTTTGTCACATTTGTTGAAATTGCCTCCCGACAGCAATCAATAAATCAAATGCTCTTAATTATATAAATATTTTTTATTATTATACCTGTAATATGCCCGTCCACTCATTTAAATCAGCCCAAACAATTGATTGGATGGCTTACCTGTCTGTCTACCTACCTACTTGGCTAGCTGCACGTACTCTGCCCATGCACTGAGAAAGACAAGTCTAGACAAACCTATCGCTAGAGCTAGCGAGCTAGTCACATGTTCTAGGGGGAGTGACTTTGGCGGGAGGCCTGAAGGGATTGGTGGGATTTTTTTCAGTTGGATACTTTCAAAATGTTGCTTCCTCAGGCTGGTTGTTCTAAATTGCCTACCCTACCTTTAAGTACATCTTCAGTATGAACTTAAGCACTGACTTGAGCACTCTATCGATGGCTGCATTGCTTGCTTTTCCGCGCTGAATCCCGGTGTGAAGGTGTGCTGGGTGGTTGGGTGAAGAGGACCAAGCGTTGCATTTGGACCAAGTTGCATGCGACAACACCCCACCTCCAGTCCCTGTTAGCTCAGCCATTTTCAGGCGGTCAGGCTGTCTTGCCACAATCGCACACTGGCGCCACAATTGCCCAGCCCCAACTGCAACCCTTTCACTGTGTAATGAATACATCCAGAAATAAACCTTAACCACTCGCGGCCTGCTGCATGCCCCCCATGTGTGTGTGTGTGTGTGTGTGTGTGTGTGTGTGTGTGTGTGTGTGTGTGTGTGTGTGTGTGTGTGTGTGTGTGTGCGTATGGGTGTTCAACACAAAAACCGAGCAGTGTTTGTGTTGTGTTGTGCCCCAGATGGGGTGGGCATGCTCACCTGGTCCAT
>NC_044053.1:12110699-12135699 GCF_902167405.1 Gadus morhua
TCATGCCACAATGGCGCTGGGAGAAGAAAATAAAAAAACGATTAAAATCAGGAGACCAAGTGAAAATGGGAATAACGGAGGATAAGAAACATGTCCCGAAACAAACGACTAAATCCATCACCCCAAACAGTGGAGCGGTGCATGTGAAGTCACCTCCCCTTCAGTGCTCAAACACACACGAGCCCGACGTGTCCCTGTATCCACAGCCGTGCTCCCTCTGTCCCTCATTAGCTTCTATTAATCTATTTACCCTTCACGCTGCCCAGACACCACCCGCGGAAGCCCGCCCCTCGCCAAAGCCAAAGTGACACCAGCACCCGGGGCTGGGCTGGGGGGCCCGCGAGGTCATTCTGATGACGGCACTAGCTGTCGACCGGTGAGGCACTGGGGGGGCCCTGTGAGGCAGCCGTTGGGGCCTCCGTCTCCCTGCGAGGGGAGGAGGAGGAGGAGGAGGAGGAGGTGGAGGAGGAGGAGGAGGAGGAGGAGGAGGAGAAACGCGGCATGCCGGGGGGGAGTGAGACATTCATTAGGCGAGCCAAGCTGACGTTGTCACCCTCGCCCTCACCCACACCGTCACCCTTATCCGTTTCTAACGCGTCAAGCCACCATCAGCCCAGACATGAGCCAGCCTCCGTCGCCTTACACGCGCGCCCCGTTCGGCTGTGACGCAGCCGCAACGTTCGAATCACAGTTTCCCGTTTTTCTGTATGTGCATCTTTGTGTGTGTGCGTGTGTGTCTCTGTGTGCACATGAATATAACTGTATGTGTGCCTGTATGTGTGTGTGTGTGTGTGTGTGTGTGTGTGTGTGTGTGTGTGTGTGTGTGTGTGTGTGTATGCATGCACGTGCGTGTGTGTGTGTGCATATGTACATATCTATGTGGGCAAGTGTGTGTGTGTGTCTGTGTGTGTGTGTGAGTGTGCGTGTGGGCGTGTGTACATATCTGTGTGCGTGTGTGGGTGTGTATGTATGTGCGCCACACAGCACACACCCCTAGGTCTTGCAATGCAATCTGTCTTTAATGCTGTAAAACATTTCCATGGGAAGTGTTTCTGATAACGTGGGGGGCTAGATTGATCGAGTGGGAGCGCTGTGATTGGCAGACAGAGAGAGACCGTGAGACAGGAAGAGAGTCCATCATGAAATGCAGGTACCTGCTTACAATTCATGTGGCAGGGCCCCCTGCTTATGTCAGACAGCCGCGGTAACAAATGAGATGAGCGTATTGCAGATGTCAACCCGTATGCCTGCGGAAGCAGAAGCCATTATTGGACCTTTAAAGCAACCAGAAGGTTCCAGGAGTCAATTACTGTGTACCTATTCTGTGCCGGCTTGAATATCAACTTGTTAACGCTATCTAATAATGAGCACCCTGAACAGAGGGTTGTGCTATGCTGTGTTTGACAAACACAATAAAAAAGTGAAATTCAAAAAAGCGACAAGATGAAAAGAGAACCTAAAAAATGTAAGCAATGCAGGGAAGTGTTCAGCGTCAAGGCAAAATGGGGATTTATTTTGTCGTCAACGCAATGAAAAACATCATGTACAGGCTACCGTCAGAGATGCTACCCATTATCGTTTTTATTTTTACATCTTTTTTAGGGACATTGTATGCAGCCCTCTCTTTTATCTATATCTCCGTGTGTACAATGTATATTCAGGTTAACTGTGTGAGATTGTAGTCTGTAGAGTACATACACATATTAACCAGCGGGAATACATAGTTTGAACAAACACTGTCAACATTAATTTCTGAAAAATATGTTGACTAATTATTACAGTAGTAGTACTATTTATATACAAGGGAAGAACTTAAGTTTGATCATATTTTCCAAACTACATACATCAATTAGATAACATTTAAAACCCATATTTTCTTTTTACCGCTGTGTACTTTATTTTTGGTATCCGATAGCTATTTTACGGCTTCCAAATTAGACAGAACAATGGAGATAATGAATTCCTCCGATGTGCACTAATTCTATCCCAGTGAGGTTGGTCTTGTCAGCTCACAGCTATTCAGGTTAGGAGAACTCTTTGTTCGTTTGTTTTAATTAACCACAATGAGAGAGGTGAGGCAAGACAATGCAAGCAAATTGTTATTCTCATTAAACAAAATTACGATTTTCTTTCAAGAAAAATGTTCCAACTGGTGCGATGCGGTTGTTATTGATGATGGTTTTGATTCTCTGATTGGTTGACTGAAGCATTGTTAAATGGCTACTTATATGGGCAAAGATTTCTAAAACAACATACCTTCATAATAGTGGTGTATTAGAGTAACTTGTACCCTGAAATTTCTCCTTGGTTCAAGCGTTATCGTGACGGGTATAACATTTTTTTTTTAAACTAGCTACCCAACTACCAGCTGGCCTTACAGTCACGACTATTCTCTGAAAACAATACAACATAAAATAAAAATACAGGAATAACAGATTGGATAATAATGCATAGTCGACATGTCATAGCCAGCCTCGAGAATTTATATATTAAAAAAAGTATTATGCAAAGAACTGACTTGAAGACACATGGACAGCCTCATGTCAACACAACAATATCCATCAGAGAGCTAGAACAATACAAAATAGTCAACATAACTTTATTTGTAGAAAACTATATCAAGCACCGAGAGTGGAGAAAGCAGTTTGTTCGAATGTGCATTCATCCAAAGATCTCCGCCACGGTCTGGGCGTCACATATAGAAACATAGTTGAGGGAGGGGGAATTTGTTTTATTTAGTGTCCTGACCATTGGAAAAGACCTCGGGCATATTCCAAGCGTTTCGCCCCCCCCCCCCCCCCCCCCCCCCCCCTTTCCACCTGAATGCTTAATTACCTAAATGAACTCATTATGTACTTCATTGGACTAATGTAACTCCTTTAGTCCAAGGTCAAGTCTGACAGAGATTTAAAGCCACCACAGACCTCAAGCCTCGAAGGCAAGGAGCTGAATGGCATGCTGTCAAGAACAAGCCAGAGACAGGCCAGGCATGCAATGTCCACTCTCAGGCTCATAGGATAGACAACCATGTTAGATCAAAAGAGAGACACAGGGGCATGAGAAGTGTGTTTGTGTGTGTGTGTGTGTGTGTGTGTGTGTGTGTGTGTGTGTGTGTGTGTGTGTGTGTGTGTGTGTGTGTGTGTGTGTGCGCGTGTGTGTGTGTGTGTGCGTGTGTGTGTGTGTGTGTGTGTGTGTGTGTGTGTGTGTGTGTGTGTGTGTGCGCGTGTGTGTGTGTGTATGTGTGTGTGCGTGTGTGTGTGTGTGTGTGTGTGTGTGTGTGTGTGTGTGTGTGTGTGTGTGGTTGAATATTAGAATGGAAGATTTCTTGAAACTTTATTGGTGGGCGTTTTATCGTGGTAACACCGGTACCGTACGACTCTTAAGGTTTCGCCTTTTCAGGTTTTAATGAGACAACTGAAGGGAGAACCTTAGGAGTTCACTGAATGATCTAATTGTAATCTGATTTGAAACTGAATACGGACGTTGGATCAGTTGACGGGGTTTCCATCTGATATGATTAATGACTAACAAAAAGCGAATTTTAATTATTCTGCAAAGATTATTGAAGACAATTTACCACAGTTTAATTTCTTCTGTTTGCCCATGCATTATGACTGTACAACTATTTGATACACTGTATTTTGAATCGTCCTCCATTTTAGGGGACAAAAAGAACTAACCAAAGAACAAACTTCATTCTACCTGCTACTTAAAAGCAACGCTGTCTACCTACATTATATAAAAATGCTTGCATTTTATTATTCGAAATGTAGACAATACGGTATGATTTGTTGCTGGGCATTATTTTGTTGCAAATTCGCCATATGTAGGCCATACCGGGTTTTCCACGCAACCCTCTGCTCTCCCTGCGTCTCTTATCTGGCTCCGGTCGACTCCTGTTCCCGGGGACCACTGGGAAGGACAAGTCCTGGCTGTCCTGGCTCTTGACAGAGGAGATAAATCACTCAGCACACCGGAGGATAGCCTTCCAGCCGGCAAGCTGGGAACTTCATTATCCCGCCCCTGCCACACATTACCATGCAGATCGCCCCTGATTGGGCGCCCGCTGCAGTGTGCACAGCCTACTTCTGTCACCGCTAGCGGAGACTCAGATCCGCCTCAGCAGATGAACAGGAGAGGAGAGGAGAGGAGAGGAGAGGAGAGGAGAGGAGAGGACGGGAGGAGAGGGCAAGAGAGGGGGAGTGGGGGAGAGGAGGAGAGGAGGTGAAAGGGGATAAGGAGAGGAGAGGGGAGGGAGGGAGGAGAGGAGGAGAGGAGATAAGGAGAGGAGAGGAGGAAAGACAACAGGAGAGGGCAAGAGAGGGGAGTGGGGGAGAGGAGGAAATGAGGAGAGGGGATAAGGAGAGGGGGAGAGGGGAGAAGGGAGGATTGGAGAAGAGGAGGGGGAGGAGTGGGGGAGAGGGGGAGAGGGGAGAAGAGGAGTTGAGGAGGATGGAGGAGAAGAGGAGGGGAGAGGAAGAGAGAGGAGGAGAGGCGGGAGAGGAGGAGAGAGGAGAGGGCAAGAGAAGAGTAAAGAGGAGGCGGAGGGGGGAGAAAAGAGAGGGGGATGACTGGGGAGAAGTGGGAAGAAAAGGAGGAGGTAGAAAAGGGCAGGAGAAATGAGGAAAGGAGAGAAGAGGAGAATAGGGAAGGAGAGGGGAGAGGAGACGAGAGGAGAGAGGATAAAGGAAGAGGAGAGGTGAGAGAAAGAGTAAAGTGAAATAGAGTAGAAGTGTTGAGAGTAGAGGAGAGGGGAGTGAGAGGAGAGGAGAGTGAGAGGAGAGGGGCGTGAGAGGACAGGACAGGAGAGGAGTGCAATGGAGAAGAACAGATATTTGCAGATAGAGAGAAGTGGGGAATATTTTAATTGGCACTTTGGTAGAAAACAGCAACATAACTACAATCCAAAATGATAGCTGAGCGAAACTATCGACAGCATACTCTTTTTTTGTCGTACATTTTTGATGACGTCCACAAAATTCAGCCTAACAAGCACATTTGACGTAAATTCCGCTTTAGTTTTCTTTAGCAAGAAGAGGCCCAGGAAAACCACAGTTTCTCGTTTTTCTCTCTCCATTCTGCAGCAATATTCCTTCACTTGGCCTAACACCTTGTATGTTTTGCTACAGAACAAATCTCTCCACCACAAACCACCCATATCGAGAGCCCACAAGAACATCAGGATGTATTTGTAGAAGTCAGACCCTAATTTATGTAAGTACATTTTGAAAAGACGTACAATGACACTTACCCAAACATTAACTGTACTATTTCCTGTAGAATTGCCTTCCAGGCAGTTTATTATTTATTTGTTCCCCCTTCTTCATTCATGTGCAAAAATATTTTCAGTTATCATTACCTCACAAATTAGATTGCAGTTCTCCTATTTTATAATGAAAATGTGATTCAATATGTGTGTGTGTGTGTGTGTGTGTGTGTGCGTGTGTGTGTTTTTCCAAATCGGGGCCTGTGTGTGTGTGTGTGTGTGTGTGTGTGTGTGTGTGTGTGTGTGTGTGTGTGTGTGTGTGTGTGTGTGTGTGTGTGTGTGTGTGTGTGTGTGTACACACGAGAGAAAGAGATAGAGAAAAAGAGAGAGGCAGAGAGAGAGAGAAAGAGAGACAGACAGTGTGTGTGTGTGTGAGAGAGAGAGGCAGAGAGAGAGAGAGAAAGAGAGACAGACAGTGTGTGTGTGTGTGTGAGAGAGAGAGAGAGAGAGAGAGAGAGAGAGAGAGAGAGAGAGAGAGAGAGAGAGAGAGAGAGAGAGAGAGAGAGAGAGAGAGAGAGAGAGAGAGAGAGAGAGAGAGAGAGAGAGAGAGAGAGAGAGAGAGCAATAAAACAAATATACAGTACGGTGGGCCTGTGTGTGGTCCTAAGGTCCAGAGTAATATGATCCATGCTTGTCTTTAGAGTCAGCAATGTGTGGGATTTTCTCTTACCACACACACACATACACACACGTCCCAAGATGCACGTTCAAATTGTAACACAAAATTGTTGTTCTTTTTAGGTGCGACTACTCAGCAGCAAAATGTAAACTACACTTCCAACATTCATTTTAAATAACACATAATACAATTATTTTTAACACATTGTGCCAAAAATAATAATGTTGATTAAATGTATGGGGGTTTTCCTGGTCCCTCCACTGTTGCTATGCTACTGGCTATGTGGGCAAGTACATTCAGATAAATATCTATCTTGTATTTGCAAACGATTCCTGCTTCTTCTCAGTACCACGTGCTGCATGGACCTGATACCCACAGCTCCCTGCTGCCAGCCACATGTACAATCCGTCTCCCTCACATTGCTCTCTCTCTTTCTCTCTCTCCCTCACTTTCTCTCACTCTGACCCTGCGGCTCTCCCCTCTCTTCTTCTCCTTGAATCCATGGCAGCCTCTGGGCACCAGGCTAGATCAATGCATTGGTGAACTGTAACCCAATCACATCGACCCTTCATGTCTTGTGTATTGGCTCGGTACCAATAAGAAACACTGAGAAAGGCTGGGAGGAGGATGAGAAGGTATAAGGACACAAAAGAAGAAGAACAAAAAAAACACATCTCACTCTTGACTGAACTCTTTCCCTGGATGGATGCTTGCTTAGAGTGTCTGCTTGTGTATTTTCTGCAAGTTCTGTTGCATAAAGTTTTAGAGTTTGGTTTGATTTGTGTAACGGTTGGAAGGATCCAAACATGAAGGTTTGAAATATGCGATGAAATGAATGGTAGAAAGTAAGCGGTTTGACCCAGGTGTGTGCCTTGCAGAAATAAAAAGCCTTCTAAAGATGTGTTGCTCCAACTCCACATATGTCCACCATCAATTGAATGCAGAAGGCCGTCTTCAATAGATTTATTTACATTTAAATACAATCATACACAGTTGGGCGTGTTGCTGGGGACCCAACCCCCCCCCCCCAAAATAGGCTACAAATGTTTCTGTATTTAAGTATTTTATTTTACTATCATTATTATAATGGAGTAATTTCCCTTTGTTGGGGTGACAAAGGGATCTTTTGAGACACATTCAAAGGTAGTGTGATGGCAAATGAAATCAGATGATTAGACTTCAAATATATATATATATATATATATATATATATATATATATATATATATATATATATATATAATTGAAGTCACATGACCAAAAAGTAATAATGAAAAAGTAAGAAATGGCCACATACTGTGTCACAATGACATGCTATGCATGTAAAGCTATTTCGGGTGAGGGAATTGAGGAGCTGTTTGGAACGCTGTTAACAAGGAGGACGCAGAGGAAGGGGTGTCAAGCTGGGATGTCAGGTGAAGGAGGTAATAGGGTGGAGGAGAGGGGGATCCAGGTGTTCAAACTATGATTTAAAGGAGTGATCACACCTCACCTATGACCCGCGGGGAAAGTGCAAACACAAGGACAAAAGAAAACGTTGAGGCTATATGGAAGTGTGACAATCTCCATGTGTCAATAGATACGTTTGTCTCACACTGGATGGAGGCTGAAGTCTCTCGCTCTCTCGCTCTCTCTCTCTCTCTCTCTCTCTCTCTCTCTCTCTCTCTCTCTCCCTCTCTTTCTCTCGCTCTCTCACCCTCTCGTTCTCCCTCTCTCTCTCCCACCCACTTGTTCTTCCCCTATATCTCTCTCACCCATCCAGCTTTCTGACACTTCACTTGCATATGCCCACACCTGCCCACACAACACAGACACAGACACACACACACACACACACACATACACACACACACACACACACACACACACACACGCACACGCACACGCACACACACACACACACAATCGCACACACTCAAGCGAGCGGCGTGTTCAAGGTTATTAAACCATCCATTTAAAACATTAAAGGACCTAATAGAGAGGCAAGCTCCTTCTGGCTCGCGTCTCTCTCTCTACTCCTCCACTGTTTTCTTCTTTTGTTGTCTTCCGTGAAAATGATATTGTTCTTTCTTTGGGTACACCCTCCCTTCTCTGCCTCCCTGTCTACATCCTTCTCCCCTTACCCCATTCACCGCTCTGTCACCCCCAACCCCTCCCTCCCTCCCCCCCACCCCCCCCCCCCCCCTCCCCCGCTTTACACGCTCCCCACTGTCCAGGCCCCGTGCGCCTGAGGATCCCCAGGGTGTGTGTGGGCTAATTAGGGTGAGGCGGTTCGCAAAAGAAACACAGGTGTTAGCTGGCGCACGCTTGTTGTACGGAGTAATGACTGTACTCCTCCCCCCTGCCCCCCCCCCCCCATCACCAACCCTCCCTCGCCCCCGCGACCACCAAACTCCCTGTCATCAACATCCCCCCTCCCTCCCTCCCTCCTTCCCTCCATCCATCCCCCCCATCCCTCCCTCCTCCCTCCCTCCAGGGTAATTTGTCGCTAGCGCGCGTAGAAATGCATCTCTGTGCTCCACTTCCGTTTGCTTTTCATTAATTATTTCCGCGGGGCTGTTTGTTAGCATTATTTATGGCCCAAACTAGTATTAATGCCATTAGCCAAGAGATACCAACAGTGACTTTGCCACCGTGGTCTCTGTGTGAGCCGCGAGCACTGCAACCGTCCATGTTGCTTTATCAGGTCAAGGTGGTCGGTTGTGTATGTGTGTATATATGTGTGTTTGTCTGTGTGTGTCAGCTTATATGTGTGTGCGGTGTGTGTCTGTGTGTTTTTGTGTGCCTGCCTGCTTATGTGTTTGTGTATGTGTGTGTGTGTTTGTGTATGTGTGTGTGTGTATGTCTGCATCTGTGTGTGTGTGTCTGTGTCTGTGTGTTTGCCCACCGATGTGCGTTTGCTGTGTCGTTTAACGATTGCATGTTCACAAACAATTATTTCATTGTCAAGTTTATTATATTTATTTTAGTCTTTCAAATAGGAAAATGAAATAGATTCATTTTCCTGCGGTTCTTTTGATCCTCTACTCATCCCCTGCCATAAATCTGGAGATGACTTGCAAATCTCTAAAGAGACAGTCCGGTCCGTTATGGTCGGACTACTCCTTGGCTTCTTCCTATACTTCAGATTATTAAATGATGATGAAGGGAACTGAGTAAAGAATTTATGGGCACAAATTGAGGGATCGAGAGAGAACAGAGAGAAACAGAGAGAGAGGGTAGGAGAGAGAGAGAGAGAGAGAGAGAGAGAGAGAGAGAGAGAGAGAGAGAGAGAGAGAGAGAGAGAGAGAGAGAGAGAGAGAGAGAGAGAGAGATGGAGAGGAAAGAGCCAGAGAGAAACAGAGAAAAATAGAGAGAGAAAGGATAAGGGAGAGAGGAAGAGAGGGAAAAGAGACAGTGGGAGTAACAGAAGCGAAAAAAAATAAGAGCTGAAAAGAGGATGAGTGATGGGGGAGTGAGAGAGGCCAGCTGAAGCTGTTGGGTAAAGAGGCTGCAACATGAACAGAGAACAGAGAGAGAGAAGAGCAGGGAGGAAGGAGAAAGCATGCCTCTGTTAAGTGCATAAGTGGCCGTATGCATCCAGTCAGGTGGAATCGGACCTCGGCAAAGGGAGAATGATGTCCTGGGTCGAGCCTGAGTCAGAATCGCTTGAGTAGCCTCTGCCCACCAGAGCAGAATGCAGCAGAGAGTGAGAGAAGAGGAAAGGAAGAGAGGTGCAAAGCTGAGTCAGCACAACTTTATTAACACCTAGATGGAGGACTCCTACGGCCTATTACCACACTGTCTGGTTTTTATCTTTTGTGAAAGTCCAATCATAGTCACATGACAATGCACGCATGTTTGGGCTCAAGGTCAAAAAGAAAATGGTGGTCCTGGGCAAGGCCACGACATTCTTACTTTTACCTTGGTGGCACACGTTCTTCAAACCATGCATTTCAACGGAGGATGTAGGAGCCAGAAGGAATAAAGCTAAGATTGCTCAAGTTATCAATATAGTAGCAGGGCCTGTTTGTTTAGTTGTATTGGTCACCAGCATGCCTTTAGAGACCCATACTGTGTATGATTGTTCATGTATGTTGATATTCCTTAAACCATAAAACTGCTGCTTTCATCCTGGCGTATTCCATGAATTGATTTATTATTTGATTAATCTCAACATCCCAAAATAGCTTATTTAAGGAAATATGAAATGTTTCATTCAGCCAATGGCGTTTTTCTGCGATATGGCTACTCGTCTAGCCTGTTTATTGCACTTTAGCAATTTATTAATAGGCAAAGATGACATCCACAAGTCTAAATGTGCAAAAGAATAGACGTTATAAGTCAGAAAACTAATACGCCATAAAAAAAATCTACATATGTATCACTTAATTTAAACCGGCATGTTTTGTTTTTATTTCTGATATATTCCTTATTTTTCATCGCTTTCTCTTGCCATAAAACGTACTCTCTATTCAATTGTAATATCGGGCAGACCCCTTCCACTTTATATAAATATTTATTAGCCAGTGCCACACCTTTGTATTTGGGGGTTTGCCTCTGTTCTGCAGAGCCCCCTGCCCTTCCATCCATGACTGAACGGGCAGGGAGCACGGCACCCGTCAATTTGTTCATAGAGCCCTTAAATCCCAGTTCCAAAGGGCGTCAAGGGCCGCATTATGTGACACACCATTGCTCCCCAAAGGGCCAGAATCTGAGGGGAGGAAACCTTGGGAAGGAACACAGAACGAGGAATTCTTCCCTGGTGGGCAATAGGTTCCATAATGGATAGTTGTAATGGTAGCATAACAAGCAACTGATTTACGCAAGTTGCTTGTTGCTAAGATTTAAATGGTGAAGTCAGCAGGATATCAGGGTTATTGCATAGTTTAATGTAGATCGTATCTTAACAGCTTTGTCTTAACCTGTAGTGAACAATGCACGACTGTTGAGATGGTGGAGCTGGGGAAGTGGTGGGTTTCTTGACTTGAGCTTAGGCAGCAGTTGTAGCTGTGAGATGAGTAAGTGTGTTGGCGGGGGGTTGCCTACAGCAGTTTACAGAGAAATGTGAATCGTTTTTTGTCAATTAATATAGAATAAAGGGTGCCTAAACGTGTATTGTGTAGGATGAGGTAGAATCTAGCACTAAGGTTGCAGATTGCAACTGGCTATGACAGGCTCAGTAGGCACTTCCCAAATGATGTCATTGTCTACAACAGCATCAACTATCCAAGTGTCAAGTGATGAAGTTCTTTGATTGGTTATAAACTGCATCTAGTTATTATTTCCGTTGAAGTAACTTTTTTCTTGTCCTTTTGGGGGCTTTGGTCAGGGGGGTGTCATTAATAGTTGGCCTGTTAAGTCCTTTGAAACTGTAATGGTGATTAAAGGCTATGCAAATAAAATTGAATTGAACTATGTCATATCTTACAAGTGAGATAGCGATCCTAGGATAAGTTAAGAATGGGTCCTCTCAATTGATATAATAAATTGAACATTTTGTTTAATTTCATAAGAAAGGATGAAGACACAATTTTTATGTTCTTAGATGCAAAATATCTATCTTATTGACACCCCTATCATATAAACCATAGTTGTATCATGCCTTGATTCTAACACACAGCTATTTGATGCTTTGGTTTAATTCTGAATACTACCATGTAGACAAACGATAAATAACTTCTCTGGGCCGAGAGCAGGAACCGGCGCGATACTGGGTCGACAGTACAAACCTTAGCCTGAGCCTGAACTAATGGTATGCAGAGTTAGCCTGAGCTAACAGCTGGGGTGTCGTCTGAGCTCCCTACCCCAATACTTGCACCATGCCGCTGACACAGGTGAGAGTTTATGTGACACAGATGATTGGATAGCTAACCAACCGGTCGCTCCTGTTCATTTGCACACTCTCACCCCGGGGTCGGATGTGTGACACGAGGTGTCTGCTAGTTTCTCCGCTGCTGATGTCAGTTGTTTTTTTTTGTGTGTCTGTAAGTAGTGCAGGTGTGGCACAGAGGAACTGTAATGCTGAGGATGTGTGATATTGCGCTCGTTATGGGGCCTCAGATGAGCAGCCGCGGCAGCAGCAACCACAACAAGCTTTGTGGAATAGTTTGGGAGAACATTCTCTTGATTGTCTCTTTGCATAGATTTGCACCTCTTTGTTTTTTTACAGAGTCATTGTTTATCTGAACAAGAAGAGTGTCATAACTGTAGGCAGGAAAGTTCATCTGTGTTAACATGTATGGCAATGGACATAGATTTCATGTGTTTTCTGAATCGAAAGACAAACATTCTATCTACAAATATACCCTTGGGGTGTCTTACTGACAAGTAAAACGTGTTGCTAAAACCAAAACCTTAGTTTACGTGCAAAAAGGGCTATGTGTCTCCCATGCATACATATTGAAGCGTAAAATATATGCAGACACAGACTTACAATCTCTGAAACCTGTATCCTACAAGCTCAAAACTCCATCACAATTGGACAATAAGTTATCCCCCCCATTCCTGCACTTTAAGACCCAAGAGTCCAAAGACCATTGTGTAGTCAAGTTATAAAATGAATTAGGTGAGGGGGCCATGTGGAAGCAGACACAGCATGAGACAAAGGTGACAATACGGCACCTTTCTGTCAAACCACTAGTCCTGTTCATGTGTAGGTGAGAACTCAAGGCAGCGTTTCCATTCCCTTATGTCAAGATTCATCACTGACGCATATGCCAGAGAATGAACAGTGTGTTTCTTGATAATAACTAACTTAAACCTGTTCACTTGTTAAAACGAAATAGTGTGGAACACCAGCAGCGTCTTGTGTGGTTCACAAAGAAGCATTGTTCCTGGTATGTTTTTTTTCCTCTCTGCACCTGTGCTACGGGATTGGAAGTTCAAAGGTGGGATTCAGCATGCAGTTTATATCATTCACGCACAACTATTGACCATGTGCCGCACAAGATCTAAACAGGGCCCTTTTTCGTGACAAATCAGTTTTGCTGATGACACATAATGGTAATGATATGCCATTAGGTGGTCAGCATGAAGTAGGGTCTCTTCAGAGGGGCCCGGGGCCACTTGACCATCTGGGGACTCTGTTTTCTGTCCCCAGAGAGCCTCCCAGTTATCCTCTTGTGAACAGGTACAAGGTCCACTCACCCTTTTAGGATTTTACAAAGCTAAATAAAGGGTAAAAGCATCCGACAAAATGGAGGCGTCTCTATCTTAGCAGCCATTGGACAATCGAGAATAAAGAGAAAATCTGAACTTTGTCTGTTTACGTTTGCGCCCCTGGCTTCCTTGTCATGTGATTTGAAAAAAAAAAGTTATTTGGCTGAAGTTTTTTTCAATCCTTGACAGGCTTGCGCTGAATGTAAAGGAGCACCGGTTCAAAGTGTTCACGGGACCTCATTCATTTTTATGAGTTGTTTTTCTTGTCAACTCCAATTCTCCTCTCTTCCCCCGCCAACGCTGGACCTATCAAAAAGTCTTTATTTCCCCGCTTTTTTGAATATGAATCAAAGAAACGTTCGAGGTCAGTTCTCTGAGACACTTCACTAAATATTTCTCTGGTGCTGGCGGGCCGGGTGTTGACTTGGCTCGGGCCCACGTCCAGATCCAGCAGAACCTTGTTCCTCCTCCTTCTCCTCCTCCTTCTTCCTCCACACGCGTGCCGTGTCATCTTGTACTTACTAGAAGAACCTTCTGCTCCCACAATTCATTTCCTCCAGAGCCATGTCTTACCCTAGAAGCCTTTTATAGGATTGACAGTGACAGTGCGGTCCACATGCTCTCTCCTACCTAGTCCTTAATAAATAACGTGTTTTTTTTTTGTTTTTTTTGTCGTCAAAATGCCTCAGGATTTGTTCAGAATATACACATTTGATGCAATATGTTTAATGTTTCTGTAGGAAAGATAAAGAGGGGGTGCCCAGAACAATAAGCATTGTTTTTGCCTTTTTTGATTCTTTTTTTGACTATCAGAGTCTGAGATTCTCTGTTTGTCAACTGTGAAAGAAAGCGTTTGAACTATCTTATGTAGGTTTACCAAATGGTAGGAGTGATTAGTCTCATTATCCCGGAGTCATTCGAAAGACATGGCATAGCCAAGTGCAGCCATAGGATGACTAGCTCTCTAAGCAGCTGCTGCATGAAATCCCATCAAAGTAATACATCACCCACGTTAAAATCCAAGAGGCTGTGCAGATGTGTGATAGTATTCTGTCTCCTATTTACTAATGACCTTTAATGTGAGCTATGTAAAGAATTTGAAAATGTTAACGACTCAAGTTCTTTGGGCAGGTGGAACTGTGGATTTTTTTTTACCAAATGAGAAGAAAGGTGCCTGTGTAACACTTCTGAAAATGACAAGCTTTGTGAGAGACACCGTTTTCTTTAACACTGGCCGAGGCTTTCCAAATGCAGAATGCTCTAATACACAGGCAGCTGCATAGTGCATAGTGCAAAATATGTAGCTGCTAAAATCATTGAGGGCTCATTCTGATGTCTATGATCCTAACAATGCTTTATTCTCATCTTTCCAAGGAAAATAAATACATTTGAATATGTGTGGCTATAGCGCCAGTCGTGCCACTTATGAGATGATGGCAGGATATTTTAGTCCAGCGATCAAAGACCACTTTGAAGTCTCCCAATGAACCTGACATTCAACACAGTGGAATATTCTGTGTGGCTAAACCGGCGCATTTTGCGGTCACGATTATACTCGACATCAAAAAACTAACGATCCTAAAAAATTGGACAGCATTTGTTTTTTTTTTAACATATAATAGTTAACGGGCAGGTAGGAAAATTCCATGTCGATGCTGTTTTTCTAAGCCCATAGGAACACATCGCTGAGCCCCGCTGGATAAGGTAAAGTGTCATGTTTGTATAGGCCTGGCGAAAAAACTGTCTATAGCTTCATACACATTCAACACACCACTGGGGGAGACAGTCTGGCTGCCCCGAACTCAACAAACATTGTCACAGCAAACAAATCTGTTCCCAATTTGAATACGATCAAATAAATTATAGAAATATATATTATTTATTTTCCTCGCTGACTGTATTCTTCGACGTGCACGCAAGCCAGTGAGTGGTCGTAAGAAATAACACTTCAGCCAAGATATTCCTCCTCAAGGAAAAAGAAGCAGAACTCTGTGTGAAGTCATCCTTTCTATCTCCGTAACATTTAGGGACTGGGGACTTCAGTTCTCTCTCTCTCTTAAAGCTTCCAACAACATTTTTGATACAGGCAACATGATTATGTGTGCTGTTCCCTTCACAGTAAAAGCGCCTCGCTGAAGGAGGAATGGGAGCGAAACCATGACAAGCTTGTAAAACCCATGACGTTCTTAGGAATCTTTGCTCTTATCGCCGCACGGCTCTTTTATCTGGCTGGGATTCTCCAGCTTGCCCACCCCTTACTTTAATCCTGTCTGCCACAGAGGGGTCCTGGCAGCCGTCACATCCACTGGAACATAAGTGGCTAGCATGGGGGCTTGTTCTGTGACAAGTGCTTTATGTTGTAGCTGGGGGCTGGGGGGGCATATATATATATATATATATATATATATATATATATATATATATATATATATATATATATATGGGTATGTGTGCGCTTGTGCGTTCCAGTCTGTGTGGTAGGGGGTGTTGCACAGACGTGTGCCCGTGACACTTCTGTGTGTGTGTGTTTGTTTGTGTGTGTGTGTGTGTGTGTGTGTCTGTGTGTGTGTGTGTGTGTGTGTGTGTGTGTGTGTGTGTGTGTGTGTGTGTGTGTGTGTGTGTGTGTGTGTGTGTGTGTGTGTGTGTGTGTGTGCATCTTCGCTCTAGCAGGGAGACAAATGACATAGGTCAGTGTGTGTCTGTGTGTCTGCGCGTCGTGTGTCTGCACGTGTCTTATACTGTTAGCTCGCCAACGTTGTGAACACGCACACACAGGCTGGCGTGACAACACACATGCAGAGCGATTCGTCTGTAGTGTTCCAGGCGGACACACTGCCTGGGGTCCGAGCCAGGCTGGCAGTTTAGCCCAGAATGACCCCGGCCAGCAGAGATATGTTCCCCTCCTTCCCTCAACCCCCACCCCTCCACCCGGGCCTCCTCCACCGTGCCCCTTCAGGAGCACGGGTTCATGGGAATGACCAATGGGAAGCGTGCCTCAGATACTTCCCACAGCGCACAGACAGCTGTTATCCCTTCTCCCCGACAATGCATATTTGCTTCATAACAACAAGAGAGGAGAGAGACACAGACACACACACACACACACACACACACACACACACACACACACACACACACACACACACACACACACACACACACACACACACACACACACACACACACAGACACACCACTGACATACTGCTTAATAAAAACACAGGAGAATTGACATACATACACACACACACACACACACACACACACACCCACACACAAAACACATTATAATCGCTGCCCGGCATACAACAACACCACAGGCACCACAGGAGGACGCAGGAGGACCTCATCCCACACACCATAGGTGGTGCCGGAATTCTTAGCGTTTTGCGGTCCTAGTGTCCTCCGTTGCCTCCCATCGTTCATCACCGGACCCTCTGTGGCCAGCGAGTGTGGCCACAGGCCTTCAGTCAAACCCTGTCCCAGCGCTCCGGCAGGGCACTCGTAAAACAAACAACATATTTCTGCCTACACAGTGACCCTCTGAGAAGGCATGTTTGGGCACCAGGCTCCCCTCTCCATCGACCATACCCCCCCCCCCCCACAAACACACCCACACACAGACACACGAACACACACACATACCCAGACCCCAGTCCCTCTCTCTTCCTCAATTTTCGCTTGTTCTTCATTTTTTACTCTCTCTCCACATCATCACAGTCCGCTGCCACGTGCTGCTCAGCCGACGCACGAGACGTCGGAGCAGCCACAATGCACAACAACACAACACACAATGTGCTGCACAACACCGGTGTTCACCACGGCTAAGCCACTCAATAACGCAGGGGTAGCACCACGATTCAAACAGGGGGCCGCCACCCGTCGTCTCTGTCACTGTCATCTGCTCTTCCTCATCCGCAAAGTGTTTCATCCGGGCCCACGTGCGGAGAACAAGGAGCACAGAAAGGTGTTGGAGGAATTAGAAAGATGAAATAGCCATAGGGGTTTTTAAAACAGCCATAGGGTTTTTTTAAAGCGAGCCATAAGATGCAAAGAAGAAGGCGCTATGTTGCGAGCCTGCCTATTGTATCTGCCCGGTTGGGCACAGAGGCGTTAATGTTACACTAATCACATTAACATACAACGCTCCTGCGATCATTGCCACGGAACAGCAGGCTTTCTCTCGTTGGCTTAGGAAGACATCCTCCCTCTCTCTCTCTCTCTCTCTCTCTCTCTCTCTCTCTCTCTCTCTCTCTCTCTCTCTCTCTCTCTCTCTCTCTCTCTCTCTCTCTCTCTCTCTCTCTCTCTCTCTCTCTCTCTCGTCTTCAGACAGAAGCATTAGCATCAGCAGTTGAAAACAAGAGCGGTACAACAGTAAGCTGAGAAGATTTGTCATCTGCTTTGCGATGGTGGGGAGGGGAAATGAAGGGAGAGGGAGAGGGACAATGCCATCAGATAAGTAGAGAACAAACAATGGCAGAAACAAATAGACAGTTGCATTGTGACAGTAGTAAGGCAAGCGGGCTGACAGTGGTGAAGGCCTGACTTAAAGCAGGCGCGATAGGATCGGGGTTTGTTGAATGGCTCTCTGTGGGTTGAGCAGCTTAGTGGTCCATGGCCAGAGGAGAAAGCCAAGTGAAGAATTCCAGATGAAAGCAGATGAACGTATAGGCAGAGAGGGGGGCCTAGGGAAGGAGACACTTTTTATTGTCTACATGGGTATTCACTCTGAAACTCTTGATGTAAAGCCTGGAAGCAATGGGCTTCTTTTTTTTTTAAATAGCAGGTAGGCTGGTGCTATAAATATTCATCCTATGCTGTGTGTGTGCCTCGACGGACAGTGATTGGCATCATGCGCTGTAATAAACATGTTAACTAGGGGACTTCATGAAGCGATCGTGAATACTTTTTGATTAGTAATTATAAAATGTAAACACTGCATTAATAATAAACGAAAAATTAAATAAATGTATTTACCTAAATAGGATTTTTTAATTTTTGTATTAATTTGCTCTAACAATTTCAGACATATTAACTCCCATGAGACATTAAAATTATTGTTATATTATCGTTATTATTATAAGTGATTATTATCATTGTATTAATTATGTTAGGTTTTTTCAAATGTTAAACTTTCGACAAAACAAAGTACACGCGATGCAACTGTTGAGGAGGTAATGTCATGCTGTCATGTCTTTCTGTCGTTCTCCACACTTCCCCCTTTGTGTTAAACTAGACTCAGAGAATTTTGGCGGCATCTGTGCCATCTTCCAGGCAGGCCTCGTCTCTGCGGCCTGCCCACTTCCTAATGTTATTTGGCAGATCAAAACACCTGAGCACTCATGCCAAAAATCCCTGCCAAGAAGCATTTCTTGGGCATATTGAGTTGTTGTGTCGGTGATATTACTGCTTAACTGGGCTGCCCGTGTGACAGGCTACGGGCACGGAAGCTTTCGCCTTCGCGTCTTCTTTGTTCGCCGCGTTTTTGCCTTTCCCTCTATAAGCTCGCTCCTTTTTTTTTAAAGGGAAACCGTCTTTCCCGCTTGTCCTGGCATTTCTGTTACTGTATTTACTTCTGTGTGTTTTTCCCGCTCTTACTCATCACATTCTCTTGCTGACATTTTATGCATTCTGTTATTTTAGTCCTTGGTTTTTCCATTCTTACTCCCCTCATATGTCCCTCTCTCTCTCTCGCACACATATACACGTATACACACAAACACACTTAAGTCCCGCTCTTATTTATCTGCGTTTGTTATCTCCTCTCTTGGCCGCTCCTCTGCTGCTTCAAGTTGCTCGGTCCCTCTTTGATGCCCCTCTCGTCGCTGGGTGCCGGGGCGGTGGGAGCGGGTTGGAGCGGCTGACGGTTGAAGCCATGAGCTTCTTCCTCCTCCCACGCACACGTACGCCGCGATGAGCTGTCCTGCGCGCTTCGCTCTGCTTTGCTAGGCTGTCGATTCTGCCGCTCAGCCCGCTTGGCTACAAGAGTGAGAGCCAGGGTGGTGGCGGTGGTGGGGGGAGGAGTGGTGACTCAGACGCTGAGGTGGGTGGTATGGGCCCAGGTGGGTGGCAAAACAGACAGTGAAGTGAGGCTTCTCGAGCAGCCAGGCGCTCACTTTCCCCCCAACCGCACATTACGATGATAAGCAGACGAAACACAAAGCGCAAATTGGAGAACACCAAACGGCTCTCAGATGTTGTCTGTGTATCAAAGATGGCGGTTGGGCGGCGTTTGTTGTTGTTTTTGTTGTGTGTAATATCTCTGAGGTTGTCTTTTTTAATTTTGGAGGCCTACCAACTCGATGGATTTGATTTGGTGTTTGGGGGAGGCATTTCTTTTTTGTATTTGCCTTGATAGGGCTTTTAGCCTGGGAGTAAAAAATGTCACAAACAGCTCAGCATTATCATAATCGTTGAAGCCGCGCAGCGTGGTGCGTTAATTTCATAATTGCCAGATCACATGAAAGGTTTGGAGCAGGATGTGTTAACATAGTTTGATTTTATTAGCGGGTGTGAAGACTGTGGCTCTGTAGTGCTGCCTAGCCTTTGCCGACGCTTGCAAACCGATAATCAATGCACTTAATCAATACGACCAAATGGTTAAAATAAGTGTTTTTTCACGGAAATAGAGCGACACTTGGAATGCAACAACAAAGCAACTCTTATCAGGTTAAAGAAATATGCATATGGACTTTTTCTAAACATAGGATTATGTCAAATCACGGCTCCATAGATATGATAACCAATGAGTGTTAAGTAGGCCCACAGGTCAAATGACAATAGATACAGAGGCTCCTTCTTCTAAATGGTGAGAGGCTTGAGATTCGCCCTGAGTTAGAGATTCAGATTCTCACTCCTACCATGGGTAATTCCCCCTGACAGGCTAAAGTGACGAAGTAACATTGTGTGCCCTCGGAGAAAATGCAACTGGCTTATCTTTGAATGTGATTATCTTTACATAATTTGGGTGTCTGTAGAGCAAAAAGTGACTCACTATCTGAGGGCTATGGAATTTTTTTTTTCTTCATACACACAACACAGAAAGCATTTGCTAGATTAAATTTTCTTATTCTCGACTAAATCCTTGAAGAAAAGATGAGGAAATATTCCTATAAAATAAAAATGTATTTCTATTTCATATTGTTATATTTATAGTATTACCTCAAATATATATATATATATATATATATATATATATATATATATATATATATATATATATATGCATACCTTGCATGTGCAATGATAAGATAAACTAGTTGAATGGAAAATAAACAATCAACCATCATCTCTTGCCTGATCAGTCTTGTTTTAAGATGTAAAATCAAGGTCAACAAACCATGGTTAGTGAACAAAAATGGTTTTGGATGCTTTTCTGATGACTTTTGGATGGGTAGCATTAATCAACTTGCAGTCTATCCTTTAGGCTACCGAATGTTATTTACCTGCCCTCTCTTCTGACTGTATTGGCAAAAAATAATTAGTTTGAGCACCAGCTGAATACCCAACTCCTGACAGTGTTTTTTTATCAGGTTTTGGGCAAGAAATGATTGTGAAATAAACACAAGAAGGCTTGACTCGAAGCCAAAAGATTCCCGGGTTCAATCCCCGATGTCTGCAGCCTAACCTGTAGGTATCCCTTGCATTACCACTTCCTTCAGCTGAATGCCTTTCACCTGCACTCCGCGTGCAAGTCTCCTATGCAATACTCAAGATCTAATGGCCTGCGAGGGAGAACACAGAGGAAGCCATCTCGCGTAGCCCTGCAGAGTATATGGTGATGAGCCTCTAAAATAGGTCAAGCACACATCAGCCAGACACCGCTTTCAGGGAAGTCATTAAGTGCATTAAACAACACAATGATTTTACCCAATTTATGATTGTTGTTTTACAGGAGCTCTTGAGCAAAAACAAACAATCGTCTGTGCATCGGCCTGCACTAAGTCCTTAACCCCCCCCCCCCCCCCCCCCCCCCCCACACACACACACACACACACACACACACTCCCTCCACCCCCCCGGTTGTACCACTACACACAAATGAGTGTGAAGAATAAATCACCGGGCTTGTCTCGCTGCAACCAGCAGCCATCTGTTAGGAGCCTGTTGTGGAGTCTTGATGGCTGTGCATCTGAGTGGTAATTGAGCCTGAAATGTACTTAATAACGATTGTCCTGCTAATATACCACATCAGGAGCTCGTAGCACCGTGACAACCCCCGGAGCATCTGAGACAGCCCGGCAGCCAGACAGATATAAGGGAAGATGTTGCTGGAAGGGAAAATGTTCTTCCACATCCTCGTCCACCTCCTCCTCCTCCTCCTCCTCCTCCTCCTCCTCCTTTCCTCCTCCACCTCCTCCACATTAGCCCTCCAGCAGAGGGCTGGCGATGCGCAGAGACCCGCTGCACTGCCAGGCGGGGAGAGTGATGGAGGGGCAGGAGGTTAAAACAACCTCTGCTGTAAGGGAAGACGCTTCGCCCCGGACCACTTGTTTGCTCAGGTACACTGACATCAGTTGGACTCTGGCAAAGCGTTGCCTTCCATCACCTGCATGTACTAACTATTATCACCCTCGGTGCTTTCTGGCAGGTCCAGCTTTTCTCTCCCTTTTTTTTTTTCATCACGTTGGAGAGGAAAACGTCTAACTTTAAAGACAAAGGAAAATAAAAAGCGGTGGTGAGACTTATAGCTCGTCTAATTGGTAGTCTGATCAACCTACTTTTGAATTAATATGTCAAGCTCAAATTGATCTCGGCTGCTATGACTATCAGCGAGTCCCCTGGGGGTGGCAGGTTTCCGTCCCCCCTCCTCCCCCGCTCCCCGCCCCTCACCCTACACATCCTCCCTCTGCCCCAACCCCCTCCCCATCCAATGTCTTATTAATAGGAGCTAAACTATGTTTTTTTCTTTTTTGGGGGGGGTAGCTCTCTCGGCAGCGCAGTCTGATGACGGGGCCTCGCCGTGAAGCCGTGCATCTCACCGTCGCGCCGGGGAGAGCGCGCGGCGTGGCAGTAAAAGAGGTACTTGTCAACAGCCAGCCAGCAACAAAAGGCAGTTGTCGTCAGAGTCAGCAGGGGACGGTCTCTCTCCGTGTTTGCGTGTGTGTGTGTGTGTGTGTGTGTGTGTGTGTGTGTGTGTGTGTGTGTGTGTGTGTCTGTGTGTGTGTGTGTGTGTTTATGTTTGGGGGTTCTGTGCTTGGGGGTTCAGAGGGCGTGCTACCCTGTTCAAAAGCCCCCATCCCAGGAGGGGATGGGTCTGTCGCCCCATGCCCCTGTCAGAGCGCGACGTGAGGGGGGGGAAACGTCTCGACAGCGGTACACCCTTCGCCCCAGAGGAGGTGGCTCTCCTGTGGGGTGTCGGGGCACAGCAGTCATCACCGCTGCCGTTTCATATCTATAATCAGTCGTTCAGCGGGACAACGGGACAGGAAGAAGGGCTTGCGTCTCCCCGCTATGTTTGTCAGCGTCGTGTTAAACGCTAAAGAGATAAGGGGCTCACGGCCTGGGGGGTGTGCTCGTCGCCTAATGCCCTCAAAAAGTGTAGGCCTACCGAGAGTCAGAAAAGAAAACAGGCCTCAGAAGGAATTGCATTTCTAGCACAGTGAAACTTATATAAACAACACCAGGGCGGCGCGGTGAAGCCGTCCTTATTTTTCTCTAGCGCTAATATACGTTTCTTTCTCTTTTTAAATGTGGCATGTGCAGTGTGTGGGTGCTGCTAGCTCACACGCAGCATCGCATGCATAAGCTGCTCAACGGTAGCTAAATGCGACTCTGGGGACTGTAGCCGCGCGAGAGCAACACCATGCATCACACACAGCACATTTAAATACCAAATATTGCCCATTTGTTTCTACTTCTCAAGCCGAACGCGCGCACGGCACTGTGTTTAGCGTAGGGCCGTGGGGGATTTGAGCAGGCAAAACAGATGGGACCCCTGGAAAACAGGTATAGATGAGGTAAAGATGTAGGAACACCGAGCCCCCCCTGGGAACGCCTCCAACCCTTTTGCCGCCTGTTTAGTGCCGAACTCTCTCGGCATCACTGCGAAGGATTGATTGTGCTAAGCTAAATCGTGCGTTGTATCAGATACAGCAGGTGACACTGAAATAGTGGGGAGTGGGTTCCTTATCAGTCTCTTTATTTTTTTTTTGTGTTGTATTGTTTTAGATTTTTACAATTATGGGATACCTATGTTGTTTTGTTGTCAGGTTTATATTTTCTTTTTTGGTAGAGAATATGATTTTAAATGTGATCCGTGTTTTCCCTTCCTGTTTTTCATTAAAATACAACTAAATTCAAAGAAATGGAAAAATATATAAATAAACGTGTAAAACGAATGATTAAACATCCCCATTTCTTGGAAGACACAGCCGGGCACGCGATGTGGTACTGTAGTCAGTAATCACAGCAATCAGCACTTCTTATTTCGGCATTTTCATTTCCCTTGGACTTTTTACGCGGTAGCTCGCGAAACACATGGAGGAGCAAATCTGACAACTCTGGCAACAAGATGGGCACTTTGACCTTCCCATGGCGCGCCGCCCACCACGGACAAACCCTCCGCCGGCTAAACCCCGCTCAACATGACGGCTCTCCGCGCGTCTCCGCCTGGAACCGCGGCAGCCGTAATTGCGCCTGCTGTCCAAGTGTAAAGGAAGATGTTTCGTGAAAGACCTTTTCTCTGGGAATCTGGCGGAAGAACATGACAGAACAAGGGTACTCATCTACGTCCCATCTTTCGGACTCCAAAGGTCCCCCAGCTTTAGTGTGAGATGTAATGAGACAATGTAGTTGTATTTTTTTATAATTTTTTTTTAACAGAGAAGAAGGATCTTTGAAAATGAAGGCATTTCGGCAGAATCATTTCAGTGTCACCATGATACCTTTAATTGTCTTTTGGGCAGTATGTCATGTGTGAGAGCCAAAAATGTGTCTGCCAAAGAAAGAGCTTTGACATGTAAAAGGATGCACTGGATACCAGACTTAATTGTGTCAATGCCAAGTTGTAGTTTTCTGTAGGATACCACGTCTTTGCAATATGTATATTTATTCAGCATCAAAATAAATCTAGATATCAATAAAAAAAATATCTAGACATTATACTATACTATATTACAATACTGAAATATTTATATAATAACAATTATATAATAACAATAATTATTATTGGGTTTTTTTCATTATTGCTATTATTATTATTATTTAAAGTATTATAAGAAAAGGTTATATTATTATCGCAAATCAAGATGCGTCTCAAATGAAATTCACAATAATAATGACACAAAAACACACAAATACTGTTTTTTTATGTTAACAAGGTCCTGCAGAACTTGTTTATATTTTAAGTCAGAAATCTCTGCATCTACATACCAGGTGACTGCAATGGTCACCTGACAGGGTTAAGGTAGGGGTGAGAAGCCCTGCTTTAATGTGACAATCACACACCATTTAATATGCAGAGGTCATGTACAAGTGACATCACATCCGGCATAGTCATGAGTTATTAACGGCGTGATGTTTTCCGCATTTTCTCGTCAGAAGCCCGACCTGATGGAGGTACTCCTTGACTCCCTCAGGTGTCGAGGTGAGACCTATAACTACCCACCTAGCACCACCCACCACCCTGGGTCACTGCTCACGTTGTAATGGGTGCTGAAGAAGAACAAATACCCCCAACACACACACACACACACACACAGTACACACACACTCACACAGTACACACACACACACACACACACACACACACACACACACACACACACACACACACACACACACACACACACACACACACACACACACACACACACACACACACACACAAACACACACACACACATACACACACACACACACACACACACATACACACACACACACACACACACACACACACATACACAAACACAGATTTATCACATTAACATTCTTCCTGTTGTCCCTGCCCCCCCAACACTGAGAAAAAAAGC
>NC_044053.1:12140699-12260699 GCF_902167405.1 Gadus morhua
AGAAATTTAGAACGGTATAGAGAGATGACAGCAGGTGCAGTCTCTCTCTCTCTCTCTCTCTCTCTCTCTCTCTCTCTCTCTCTCTCTCTCTCTCTCTCTCTCTCTCTCTCTCTCTCTCACAAAAAACACACACACACACACACACACACACACACACACACACACACACACACACACACACACACACACACACACCTAACCCTGCAAGCACACACACACACACACCTAACCCCTGCAAGCACACACACACACACACACACACACAGACACACAAATGCACAGAACAGATGTCCAGTGTACAGTGTGGACTTAATGAGCCATGAATGATATGAGAGGCAAGTGGAGATGCCTGTGCCCATCAGTATAGAGATGCACTGTCGCTGGGTCACATCTGGTACCCTACCTCCCTCCACCTCCCCTACTACATCTCTCTCCTCTCCCATGCACCTGTGCTTCGGAGGAGAAAGGCAGGCTACCGCCGTAACCTTAGCCATATATACTATACTCACCCATGTGACCATCTGTGGCCGATTCCAAGAAAGACAGCAGGTGAACACAGGGAAGACAACAAGGTAAAAAGGTGCAAAAGTGGTCCGGACATTAGGTCCTACATTGTGTCATATTTTTCTTGTAAAAAGATAATGTCAAGGATAAACGTGAATGGAATGGATTAAAGACAATACGGGTATTAAATAAACATTTGACCACAGCAATCCTTGCAAGAGAGCGGAAATGGTGACAGATATTGTAAAGTAAAGCAACAGGAATAGGGACAAATAAATAAAGTTGGGAGTCTGGGAAGGGAAGGGATGGTAGGAAAAATAAATAAAGTTCAGTCTGGGAAGGGAAAAGGATGGAGGGAAAAGTCTGGTGGTTTAATTCACTGTCTGCTGGTCCCACAGCTGTGAATGGGACACAGATGACCCAAAACCGGACCTCACCACCCCCGCCAGCCCAGCAGTGCTCGTCCCTGAACGGCCATGCCACAGCCCTGGCCTCATTTGCACCGATAGATCAAATGCCAAGCCCTATAAACCAGCCCATAGTCTAGTTCGCCCACCACAGCCACCGCAGGATGGATGGGAAACTTTCTTTAAGTTAGCTTTAGGATGTATACGCCCTGCTATTACCGTCGCTACGTCGCATGTCTCTGCATGTATATCCGGTCCGTCGGTCTATCTGCCTGCTGGGTTTCACACGTGCTGATTATATACTGTGTATCGGTTATTTAAAATGACATCATTGATTGGTAAATCATTATGTATGCATGTTCAAAGAAACACATGTAAAAAAAAAAAGTATCTTATCTGGTTTTGACCAGCTAGCTTCGACAAGATTTGTTAAGAAAAAACAATGCATTTCTATAAATCATGCCGTATTGCCTTTGTTAGGGGGGTTAAGCTCTGTAGTTTAGCAATCAATCACATTGTCATCAAATGGCCTGAGTGAGTGAATGGAGTCAATTGTGATAGAGAGTAGAGGTAAGGAGGTCATTTTGCTGGAAGTTAGTTGGAATGACAGCCTTTGTACAGTGGCACCCCATTTGACTATGATTGCAATCCATTTCCTCTGACCAAGAAACCCTAATGTTGAGTGTCTGGGTCTGTGTTGAAGAAAAATCAAACAGGAATTTCGAAAAAGCATGACGCACAGAAACAGAAACATACACACACACAGATGCACCAATGCACACACTCACTCACACACACACACACACACACGCACACAAACACATACACACACACACACACACACACACACACACACACACACACACACACACACACACAGACACACACACACACACACACACACACATATACACACAAATACAACGCAAACAACAATAACTACAGTTTGCTTAAGTATACAACGAGTCACTTTAAGGTCTAATCAAAAGCTGGAGGCTGAATAGCCTGATTGGCTGACTAGTTTGTATGGAAAAAGGAAAAAGGAAACACACACTCTGAGAAGCATACTGTGTGAGCAGAACGTAATAGATGCCTTTGATTGTTTCTGGGTACAATACAACTTGCAGAACGCTGATCCATAAGTGAGTACTCTCGAGGTATTGTTCACCTTAGGACAGGGAACAAACAGGATCACAGAGTACCACCCGTAATAGGCCTGTGTTCTGTGACTTTGAAACCAGAGTTAAGGTCACTTTAACCATCCACTATGCGTGCAACCTGTTAATGCGTCCATGTATCCATCCATTCATACTTGCATCCATCCACTGATCCAATCATCCAGGGAAAAGAGAGAGCGAGATGGAGAGGAAGAGAGAAAAAGATAGAGAAAGAGAGCATGTGTTCTCGTGTGTGTGCGTGCCTGCGTGCATGCATGCGTTCATGCACATGTCTGATAGAGAGAGAAAGAGAGAGATTGAGAGAGGTTAAGAGACCATGGAGAGAATGGAGAGACTGAGAAAGAGAGGGGGAGAAGTAAAGAGAAATCACTGCAGGCCTCTGGACAACCTTTGTGGTCCCATCGTAGCATCTTCTCGCCCCAGCCCTGCCACAGCAGCAGCAGCACCACCACCACCAGTGAGTGAGACAGAGTGGCCCTGCTCCAGCCTCTTGAATAATGAATAAGAGGCTGATATCCTGTGACGAAGACTGGGGGGGTGGGGGAGTGAGGGGGGGGGGGGGGGAGCACTTCCTCCCTGGGCAAGAGTGGGGCTTGAATACCCGTGAATAATACATGGCCAAAAAGTGGCTCTGTTGAAATGACTCAATACTGGAAGTCAAGTGAAAGATTATCTTTCCACGTTATGAAAATATGGTGGGGAGCTTCTTGTGGCATGGTGCATAGAGGTGAGAAGACCATCAGACGCGGTGGACCTGCATTCACAGCTGTCCCTCCTGGGTTTGTCCTTCGAAACGCACCGAAAGGCACCCAAAAACTTCAGAAAGTGGACGTCCTTTTGGAAAACTTGCTGAGAAAGTATGTTTCCGTCCATCGAATAGCGGCAGTGACCCGTATCGGGTTATACAATAAACACAAGGGAAGAATGTGACACGTACAACCGGAATACACACCTTAGAAATACACTGAAGGATGAATGAAACATCCCAGACTCGCAGAAATATCCCAAATGATCACTTTGCCTGACACGCGTGTGTGCCGACTCACTCTGACACTACATGAGTGAATTTTCAGCCACACCGATTTTTTCCTCTTTCTGCGGCCTTTGTGTTTTTTTTCCCCCCCATTTTCATCCTGGGAATCTGGTTACAAAAATGTGGAAAACGAATAATCTGGGCACCTGTCTTTTCAAACAAAAATAAATCCTCCCGGACAGAATTATGATCTATTTACTTATCTTTATACAGTTGTCAATTTACACATTCAGAAATGAATTTCCATTGCTCCCACAAGACTAACTGGGGGCCCCCTGGTCTCTGGTGGGGCCAAGTCAGCCTCCAAGAAAACTAGAAACCACAGGCGCTCGCTCAGCCCTAGCGCGCGCAGCCAACCACTAATCCATGTGTTTGATACATTAGACTCACTGCACGGCTTTGTTCTGCAGGGATGTGCTGCCCCTCTCTGCTGCCAACTCCCCCCAAACCCGCCTTACTCTATATCCCTTGACTATCTCTCGGTGTCTCTCTGTCTCTCTCGACCCAACCCCCGTCACTACCCCTTGCTCGTGCCACCGTCTGCTCTCTCTCTCTCTCTCTCCCCCTCTCCCCCTCTCCCCCTCTCTCTCTCTCTCTCTCTCTCTCTCTCTCTCTCTCTTGAAGATTATGTGGGAGACCATAGGATTCCTCTAATTGTGTTTAATTAGGCCTGGGTCAAGCCTGCCAGAGTCCCATTGCTTGGGGGGGGTTGTATTGGACAGAACTCCCCCTACCAGAACAGGCTGGCCCGGCTGGGTGTAGGGGTATGTGTTGGGTTGGAGCGCAAGAGGGATGAAGTGAACAGAGAGCAGACAGACAAGGCTCAAATGAAAACAGGGATGAGACATTGAGAGAAAATTATCGGGGGACAAGAGAGAGAAGAGAAGATGGAGTAGAGACAGAGAAGAGAAAGAGAGAGAGAACAGAGAAGAGAGTAAAGGGAGAGAGAGAGAGAGAGAGAGAGAGAGAGAGAGAGAGAGAGAGAGAGAGAGAGAGAGAGAGAGAGAGAGAGAGAGAGAGGGATGGAGAAAGAGAGATGGAGAAAGAGAAGAGAGACACTAGAGTGAAACGAAGGGGGAGAGAGAGAGAGAGCCGTGAGAGTGTGTGACTTAGCTTCGGGGAACAAGGGAGGGATGACAACAGTGTCTGTGTTACATTTCCCGCGAGGTGAAATCGATTGCCACGCGGCTTGCTGTTCCCCAAGACCCGGGCTTCACTGGGGCCGCTCTCGGATACCATGCAAGGAGGAGCCGTAACCCCCTGTGCCCTTGGTCAGGTCCTAAGCCTGTTGTGGGTCTGGGAGTCCTTCCTTTGGCACCACACACTGTGTCCTGTCCCTGCTATATGAATATATGCTTGCTAGCAAACCACTCAGAGTACAGAGCAAGCACACACAGCAAAACCTTCCAGTCTTTTCAGGAATGAGCAAACAAACAATTGGGTGAACAACAAACGTTTATTAGCAAGAGTAATGTTGATGAGGTTCACATTCATCTCACTCTCTGTCTCTATATCGTGCGCGCCACTCAGTAGCCAATAAATGTGTCACAGACAGGGGAATGCATTACACGTACACGATACAAATTCAAACAATGCATAAAAGAGAAGGGAAAGAAACAACTGTGTATGCTTGTGAAGGAGCTGTCAGGTGAAATCCCCCATGTGTTTTCTACTGTTTCCGACAAAATGATTCTGGTTGGCTCGTAATGAGGCCCCTATTATGGCATTGTGTTTACGGAGGGCAAAGCAAATTGTTATCCTATGGGGGGTTTGAGGGAGTGCGGGGGGTTTGTGTGTCTGTAATGTGTGTACCCTGCCCGACGTCATCAGTGTTTACCGTGAAAGCGGAGGGCTTCGGAAATGAGATCAATTGGCGTGCAAATGAAAACGATGGCGGCGCCGCACGGAAGGAGAAACAGGGGGACCCGGGAGCCTGATGGAGCGGCTGACGACTGGAGCTCCGGAGAGCCCAACCGAGGATGGGGGGAAGGCGGAAGGATAGGAGGACTCATTGTGCACGCACTGTGCATGTTTGAGCGTGTGTGTGTAAGTGTGTGAGTGTGTGTGTGTGTATGCGTGTGTGCTTGCATGTATATATGCATGTATGCATGTATTTGCGTGTGTGTGTGTGTGTGTGTGTGTGTGTGTGTGTGTGTGTGTGTGTGTGTGTGTGTGTGTGTGTGTGTGTGTGTGTGTGTGTGTGTGTGTGCGTGTACATTTATATATGTATGTATGCATGTATTTGTGTGTGTGTGTGTGTGTGTGTGTGTGTGTGTGTGTGTGTGTGTGTGTGTGTGTGTGTGTGTGTGTGTGTGTGTGTGTGTGTGTGTGTGTGTGTGTGTGCTTGTGCGTGTGAGTGTGTGTGTGTGGGTGTGTGTAAAATGCATTCAACGTTGGTTCAGGAAAAGGCATCGCTGCAGGGGGTGAAGGGGGACATCCCAGACAACAGAAGCCTTTACTCCAGATGGTCATCTCAGACACAAAGCAATAGGATCGAGCCAGATAAACAAATCAAACACTTGTGAACTCCATTGATTCAAAAGACTCCTACAATTACTTTGTACAATTGTATCACAAGGAAACTTTCCTTATGTAACCCGGGAGGTTAAGAGAGTTCTTGCCCTAGCTACAGGCATCAATTAATGGACTGATGGTCGTCATGGACTCATAGCAGGCCAGCCAACAGTTGCTGTGAATATTACATTGCAAGCAATTAAGTAATAGCCCTGTATCCAAGGCAACAACTTCTGTGGGAAAGAACCTAACTCTGTAATTTGTCCTCATACACTCACCATGGCAGTTTGGGACAGGGGAGGAGGGGGGGAGCAGTAGATAGATAAATAGAAAGATAGATTTATAGACAGGCAGACAGACAGACAGGCAGACAGGCAGACAGGCAGACAGACAGACAGACAGACAGACAGACAGACTTTATCCATCTATTGTATCTATAATATTCATGTGGCGGGGACTATGCTTTCAAGAAGCGATCCAAAGTTCAATCGCCGGCATTTCTCTTATATCTAAGGAATCATTCAGTACTGATGAGGAAATACTGGTCAGGAGCTGTCTGTGACTGTCCTTACCGACGAGTGTATCCTTGAGCCAGGCATTGACGGCTTGTAGTTTCACCACAAGGCTTAAGAGAAGGGTGAAATGAATTAAAGGTGTATTATTCATTACAAGGTCGGCAGCAAAAGGACCGAACACAATTTCTCCATTTGCATCACACTGACAACTCCAGCCTCTGTCATCGTTGGCATTAAGAATTAAGCCGTATATTTGCTGTATATTTTCCGTATATACAGCCTACCATGGCATATTAAATCTCTTGGTCTTTCCACACCCCCTCAACCATCCATCTAGGTTTCGCTGTCATTCACATCCAAAGTGTCTTCAACTGCATTTATTAATAAAAATAGTCAATAGGGAGGTGTGTTGCAGTGTACATTAATGTATATATGTACACTTTTTGGTTTCAAATCTTAATTCAACTACAAGCTACGAAGGGGTTTAACAATTCACCTTGTATTTCTCCCAGAGTAATAAACCCAACTCGATAAAGAAGTACCTGGAAAAAAAGTATTCAGAGACCTGGTAGGAAAAAATAAGATAAAAGAAGGAGGGAAAGGGGGTAACAAAATGAATGGCCTCCCCTTGTTTAGGTTCCATAGGTGGCATTTGCAGACAGTCGATATACCTTTGGTTTTGCCAAGAATCCATAATGTTAAAGTGGGACACAGCCAGTTAAATTGGAGAGAAGTGCACATACAGAGCTGAGACTGGTTGCCTAGTCACAGCGGAACACTGCAATGCATTCTGGTCCCAATGAGCAGACGGAAGATGCTGATTCAGCTATGTCCCTCAGCTGCAGGCTAGAATTGGCCCCTAGAAGCAACGTGTCTGACCCACATAACTCATAGCTAGAAAGCCAGAAACAGCATACATTATATTGTAGCTCACAGAACATGTAGTCAAATACCCATTTCCTTTGACATTGTTTTAGGACCGAGCTTCAATAAGTTGTAATGGTCCTCATACTGTTCCAGAGTCCAGAATGGCGCAAAAGAAAATAGCCTTGCAATATTTGTGGAAGATGGCCTGTCCTTCCCTGACCTGTTACCATACTGGGAAGGCAAAGGACAGGAATATTCTAGTTGTTTATGTGGCATCTGTGTAATTTGGGAACTTGGTAACGTAGCTCTTCATAAATGGGCCTTTTTATTCTCAAGCTTGGCTAAAGTCCATATTGGTTTCACATTGGTTTGGGCACACACACACACACACACACACACACACACACACACACACACACACACACACACACACACACACACACACACACTCGCAGCCACACGAAAAACACACACTCTGAAACACAAACATACACACAGACACACACATGCAATGGAAAGTCAGATGCGGCGGCTCTGGGCCTGGTTGCCGGTGGCTACCAACCGCGTGGCCAACCTTCGCCTCCAATTAACCTCGTCTGGGAGGGTGAGGGGATTGCAAACAGGCGTCAGCCGGGGACTTTATATTTAGATAGCTCTTGTAGATATCTATTCTCTCTTTGTTACACCTTGAGTGCAGCTACTTGCCGGTTTCCCTGTAACCTGGCAACAGGTTAGCTTTGCATGCAGCAGCGTTACAAAACCACATTAAGCCTATGTAATGGAGTTGAAGGTTAATTCAGAGCAGTTGTATTCATCCATTTGCATTTTTTTGGTGTGATGCGGCATTATGATGTGAAATAATGATTCTGAAATAGGTAAAGAAAAGTCTAGAGGAGAAGGGTAAATGTTTAGGTTCACGGTAGTCTTTGTCTGATTTGATCACATGGCCTACATCTTCTGCTTCTCAGAGTCCTTAATTAATGATAAGTCTGGAGAACATTTTAGTGCCAGCTTTGCCCTGATGCTGTCAAAAAAACCCTTCTGACAGCACCAATCCAAGCCATACTCCAAGATTATAGATCGCTTATGGTACTTTAATGCAGAGACAGAGTCTACCTTTTCCTATATAGGCTATAGGCTGATGGCTTTCATTCAGACAGCAGTCCTCTTAGGAACCTCTTCCTTCCATCCTATCAATAATTCATGGTGTGTTTTTGAGTGACATGTAAACAGTAAACAGGATCCCGATATATCTAGATAACGTGACCTCCACTGTAGTGTTCTGACGGCCCTGAAGGTCATTGATTAGCGAGATGTATTCAACGGCTATCTGCCAGTTTTATTAGGAGCACCGCAAGTAAGACAGTCACCCATACAATCCATAACCTTTCCATAACCTTTGATTGAATTTCAGAGGGATGTTTCAGTCCACTAACTGAACGGAAAGACAGCTTGATTGATCAGTTCGAAAACTATTCTCATGGCATGGCGTAAAATACATAGTCAATATAAAATATAAACTTTGTTCGTCCGCTGTTCATCAAACATATGAAGCACCAATGCTGGACTAAACTTTTCCAGTGAGTGTCACTGGTCTAGCCAGACGCCCCTTCGGCCGCATGGCCACTGTCAAGGTAAACGCTTGCTTTAATTGTTTAAACTAACACCCCCCAATCTGTACTGTAACCCGGGCAGGGGGGGAGAGTTTGCATAACAGAAGTCGGCTCAATATTATCGTCAAACCCAGGAAGCCGTGGAGGAGAGAAAACAGCATGAACTTGCATCAGCGGGGCGACCGAGGCAGAGAAAGGGAGCGAGAAGCAGTGAAAGAGCGAGAGGACACTTGGCTTTATTAATAGTAACAGACCCATTACAGTGAACAGAGAGTAGCCTGTGTGAGCTACCTTTTATTTCAACCACCCCTCCATATATACCCAGGACCCACCGACCCCAGCACCCCACCACCACCACCACCACCTCCACCTCCTCCACCACCACCACCATCACCTCCACCTCCGTCCCACACACACCCCTCCAGCCCTGCACCCACCCCCACCGGCATCTTATGAAATATGTACATGGCAAACAGAGGTGGGGTTTGATGCGCAGACCTATTTTTTTCTCTCTCTCTGCGACGACTAACCACTACACGTCCAGCGCCATTACTTATTTATAAGGCCTGCCGTGTAAGTGCCAGAATGGCCTCGCTCACTTCCCTCCATGCCATAAGGGCACTTTCATAACACCCTGTTTACATTTTAACCACCGAGGGAGGGGAGATAACACACACAAAAAAAAGGGGGCCGGCTCCCAATTAGTTACAGTGTCCAGAGCCCGGGTGCGAGGCGCGGGGCCCGGCGACGGCCCCGACGACGGTAAATATTTGGAGAGCGCCATAGAAACGCTGGCGTTTAACGCTGGTTAGCATCCGGGGTTATTGGAGTCGATGAGTTAAAGCATGAGATGAAAAAAAGTTTTCTTATGGGATAAATGGGGCAAATGTGTGGTTGGGTTTGAAGTCCTAAACCCCGTTTATATATACAGGGAGAGGGTGATTTCCCGAGGGGCTTATTGGTTTTTTTTCTGCAGATAGCGTGCACATTGGATCATTTCTATTTTTCCTTTGTTCGTATTTGTCTGCTTGACACGCAACGCCCCGGCTTGGAATATCCTTGAAAATAACAATCAATTGAGTAATGGTTGATGTCAAATAGGACATCGAGTGAAGACTCAGAGGCATCTTGAGTAGTCTTAATAGAGTGCTTCACTTCCCACCACGCAGGGTTCAACTAGTTAATATATTCAACTAGAAAATATGAAAGAAAATGCCATGCCAAAAGCCAAATTTGACCTTCGCACTTCTGCAACCTAATGAAGTGGCAAGAGAGGGAAAAACAGCATTTAACATCTCATACTAAGATCATCAAATGCTGACACGGTTTTGCGCAGATTGTTTTTAACTTAACAGTATTGTCAAAATAAACGTCTGCAATGCTGCAGGATTTTGCAAGCGATAGCGATACAATATCTGGAATGAAAAGATGGCCAAATAGGCTTAAAGATGATCTCACACAAAGTATGCAAGCAACAGTACTTGAGCAGTTTTTCAATCACCCTCCCTTATGGCAATGTAGGTCATATTTTCCTTTAACTCTGCCTCTGGAGTGTCTCATCACCATGCCTGCCCCATCTCTGGTGCTACCAAACTCTGTGGCTGGCTACCACCACCAGGGACACACACACACACACACACACCCACACACACACACACACACACACACACACACACACACACACACACACACACACACACACACACACACACACACACACACAAACAGATACACAGACAGACAGACACTGACACCCACTCAAACATTCCGACAGAAGCCTCGCCAGGCAGACCTCAGACAAGTCACCAAATTGCACGACTGTCTGGGCCCCTGATTGCCATGGCCTCCCCAGCCACCATCCAGCGCCACGCCCCAGCCGACCATATACCCCCCCCACCAGCACCACCGAGCGGACCGAGCGGAACCGGGGCCCCCGACCTCAGGGCCGCCGCCGTACATCCACCCCTCTCTTTTCCTCAGCATTCAGCCCTTTTTCTTCCCTCCTCTCCCACGTTCCTCACATCCTAATCTCTCACTCATTGCCCGTCTCCGGACGGATGGCGGTCTGGGAGAGCCGGCAGGCCCCGCCGCCCGCGCCCTTGCCACGGCCATCTGCTCCGCAAAAAAGCCCAAGGAAAAGCAGTGTGGGGAACGCCGGCCGCGTCTGCCAGCCGGCGAGCGGGACCATGCCGAGGGGCGCTCGCTCGCCGGCGTCCAAAAAAAAAACCATCGAAACCCTTAACTCACTGTCACGGGGCCGTCCGCCGTGATTGATCTGGTCCATTTAGTCGGTGCGGCCAAGTCCGAGGGAGGCCCGGTCCGCCAGCAGCAGCCCCCCCCCCTCCCCCCCAAACCCTCCGGCCCGCTCTGGCCCTGACATCCCTGGTAGCAGAACACAAACAGCAGAGCCCCGCCAGCTGGCCTGCAGGCTTGACATGCAGCGCTTGCTTATCAGTCAACATGCCACCGGCCCGAGCTCAGCGCCGCGCGGCCACATGCTGCTGGACGCCGCTCCAGCCGGTCCAGGGTAAGCGGCCAGTCTGGGGTAAGCGGCCAGAACGAAGCGCACTGGCTAGCGTGCTAGCGTGTATTGCTTCATCATGTGCTCTAATCGACACCACGGCCGGGGGGAAGTCGTCGTGCGGGATGGTGGCGACGACCGCATCGTTTCTTGTTCTATACTCTGATTTAGTAGTGCTGAATACCGGATTCATGGGTTGTTTTTGTTCGTTTGCTCTTTAAAGGCTTCCCTGTTTTGCTTTGCATTTAGGTATACTTCAGCAGATTTACCCACCATGTTTCAATTTGATTGAATAAAAATTCACAGGAAATTATCGGGGTCATTAGTACACGTTTGTTCAGTTTCGTTTTACATCTATAATATTATTTCCTGTTCCGTATTTACATATCCCTGCCCCCCCCCCCCCCCCCCCCCTCCCCTTTATTGGTTGGCCGGTGCTCTGGCTTGGCTCATTCCAAAGGAAGACATTTCATTGGTGTTTGGTTACTATGAAAACGAGCTCCCTAGACAGAGAGGTCATGGCCACGTTCCTCCATCCAGTTTCTATTTGCGTTCTGTGTGTATTACATCACTTTGAAATCAAACTAGTCCGAAGCGGTGACTGCTCAATGCTTCCTTTTAACAACGCTGCTGTTAGTGTTTGGGATTTACCCGCCGCTAACCTCCAAAGGTTTTCCTTTAAATTCCAACCACATCACATGCACTTTTTTTTCTCCTTCTCAGATGTCCGACCAGTGGAAAAGAAATCGATTCTTGAGCTGCTCCATTTCACTGTATAAACACGGCAGGCTTGTATATTTAGCGTTAAAAGTCATGTAAGGTTTACCTGATTTGCTCATATGGATGTGACATCTAGCTGAAAGAGACGTTGATTCCAGGGGGTTTTATTTGGAGCGCCGAGGCACGGCAACCATGCAGACGTTTTGGTTTAACGCCGCATTTCAGCAGACTAATGGACTCTGTGTGCAGCACCTACACCAGAGAAACCGACCGAGGGAAATTGTTGGAAAAGTTGCAGGACCTTTCGCTTTAATATTTAACAACAGTAGATCTGTTCCCCCACTCTTACTTTCCACAGACCTCTCCTGGTCATTTTATTTTCTCTCTTACTCCATCCACGCAAGCCATCCATCCATTCTGTCATCCCCCTCCTTCCTGGCATCTCTCTCTCTCTCTCTCTCTCTCTCTCTCTCTCTCTCTCTCTCTCTCTCTCTCTCTCTCTCTCTCTCTCTCCCATATCACTTTGATTCTCTCCTTGGCCTCCCAGTAGACGATTGTCTGTACTCTGTAGTATATCTTCCCCTCAGAGTCAGGAAGAAAGCTGTGGAGTGATGTGAAAAGACGGGAGGTGTGACACTGTGCTCTTAAACATCTCCTTTCTGTCTTCCTGTGTGTTACCAACTACGAACAATCTCCTTCCTACTTATTATCACTTACTGTAGTGACAATCCGTAGCTTTGGAGGTGACATTAATAACAGGTCATAAACACATTATTATAATCACTAACTCATGTACATCTATGTTATCGGGTGGAAACACTGTGGATGATAAGCAGTGTATGCAAAGGTGGATGCCGATCTATGGAGTTTTAACTGTAGCCTGGTGAATAATTGTGTGGGGTGTTCGACTTAAAAAAATAAAACGAGTGACGTTACTTTGACGAAGGTGTCGATGGTTGTAGGAGATAACTCTGCTCATTATTTAGTGAAATGGAGGGCGAGTTGAGATTTAGTGAATATGATAATAGTCATGGCTGGAGGAATTTAAAGTGGATGTTGGTTTCGTTGTTTGTTTGATTTCAGACCATTGTTCACACTTGGGCCGATAAGAATATACCAGACGGATATTCTTGTGGACACAATTCCAGTTGGTTACTAGGAAGGAAAACATGTATTGCCTAGAAAGTTATATGGTGGTGCTGTCTATGTACTTATATTGTCACTTCATATACTTAAAGTTGTCCGGAACATAAACAAAAGGGTTAGCCTAGAATTTGTTCATCAGACTGAAAAACATGTTGGTCCATTCGGTGCAAAACAAACACAACAACATCCCAAAATTGCGTTTGGTGACCTATCAATCGACCGCACATGTGTGTGCTAATTAAAGACAGCGACAGCGATGCAAGACGAAAGGTCCCTTTCTCTTCTTCTGATTCCAGCAATCTAACCCAGGTTAATTAAAGGGTTCTCTTCTCAATATGCTGCAGGATCGTGGTGACAGTTTATATAAGCAACCAGGTAATAAGATCCCTTATTTTTTGTTCAGTGTTGCTGAGCGTATCGCAAAGTAGTTTTAATCGCGTCTCCGCTGGTGACACCTCATCACGGTGTGGTATGAAATGGTCCTGAAGTTGAATGAGACTCAGACAAAAGCATGAGGAGGGAATTAGTGCACGCAAGGCACACATCCAGAAAGTGTTTATGTTCCTCTTAAAGCCTTTCTCTGGCAGAAGCGATTACATGAACGTCTCCTACTTATTTGTTTTCATCTGAACATTTGGCTGTGGGGTTTATCCATCTTGACAAGCACATAATATGGCTTTCCGGTGCTCCGAGGGAGAGAAATGAGTGAGATTGGAGCAGAAGGAGGCGGGGAGGGTTAGAAATGGTGAAAGTTAAAACAGAAGCTGTATGGGTTAGGTTTTTTTTTTTGCACTTTTCTTGTTCCGCCGCATCCTCTCCCTGAAAAACATGCTTAACTCCTTAAAGATGTGTAGAAAGATCACTTTAATCCCCTCCGAAATGACATTAGTCCCTACCCTCCTTTTTGAGTAGGTGGGTTGTGTCGGAGCCAAATTACTCAAGACACTCTAGGGTGTTGGAAATGTAGCGATAAACACATAAAGTTCCAATGTAATTTGATTAAGTCTCCAAAAGTATAAATATGGCGTCCGGTTGGCATTCTACACTAAGCCAATTAGGAGCTCTACAGTATATGAATTTGGGTGCATTCGATAATTTCCCTCCTTCACTTGAAGAAATGTTAGCAAGGGAAGCCGATTACACACAAGATACTGACATTCTTTATGGATGGAAAATATATATTCAACTAAAATATAACTATGAGACTTTCGGTTTAAAAAAAGTTGATAACCGGCATCATAAGGTAATGGTTAGGAAATTAAGTTTGACATCATTAAAATACAAATAGCTATCGTATTCACGACATTACCCCGTTCCTGTTTAACAGTTATTATTCCCCAGTGTCCTATTTCTGCTCTCTCATTTTACGCAAGGACCGAGTGAAGCACAGCAACTGTTGTCTAACATGTTGAAGCATATCGCCAAATAATACAATCATATCGGGATTATCTTCAAAATAATAACCAAATAACAAATAACATATGGCTCATATGCTGCAAACTTAGCTAATGTCATTACCGGGAAGGATGGCTTTGACAAAACAACATCAGGCGTATTTATGTACCGCATACAATACCTGAAAAAAATAAAAAACACGAGTGCTTACTTTACTTTTACTTTACTTCACTTCGCTCCATCATTTGACATTCACTTTAAGCACAGCCCAAGCGGGAGTATTAGGCATTACTAAATAATACAGTATGTGGTCATCTCCCCTGACCCATGATGAGTTGGAAAAACTACAGCCAGTGTGTGCAGTAAATCGCTTATGTCTGCTCCGCCGGTCGGGGAGTCTGGGAGGCCTGGAGGAGGCCTTGAGGAGGCCTGCAGCTCTGCCCGGTCCCTTCAAACTGCTGACAGGCGCGTAAAGCAGCTCTTAATTTCCTTGTTTGACCCTACGCACAGCGGGGGGGGGGGGCGAAGGAAGACTCTGGTCAGGTGGAACGAGTGGGCGGGCAGAGACACACGCCGTTCGTTGTTGACCTGTTGTTGTTGTTGTTGTTGTTGATGTTGTGCCCGTTCTTGCTGCTATTTTTTTTATTTATTTTTTTTCTTGCTCATGTTGCTTATTATTCAGACTCAGAGGTGCAATTTAAAAAATAAACTTGGGTAAAATTTGGATGCAGGAAGTCTACGTGTGTTTGTGTGTTTATGTGTTTGTGTGTGTGCGGGGATGTGTGTAGGTGTGTGTTTGTGCATTGTTTTATGTGAGTGTGTGTGTATGTATGAGATCCCCGTCAAAATTGTCATACTTTGTATGTGTGTGTGTCTGTGCTCACGCATGTGTGGGTGTGGGTGTGTGTGTGTGTGTGTGTGTGTGTGTGTGTGTGTGCGTGCGGGCATACATACATGCGTGTGTGTCTTGGTTGTTCTGTTGTCGTGTGAGCTGGTAGGCACAGCAGGGGGCAGGGGATGGTTTGTATCTTGTATGTGTGTGTGTGTGTGTGTGTGCACCCATCCTTGTGTCCCATCATGTCGGGGTGGGGTGGGGTGGGCTGGTACGTGTGCAGCGTCTGTGGGGTGGCGTGCCCCTGTACGCTGCCTTAAGTGCATGGGGGGGGCTGTCTCCTTTTTCTCCCCATCCACTTTCCCCGGATCCCGCTCACGAAGTGTTGGATAATTAGCTGCCTTATCAGCCCGGGACATGGGCGGTCTCCCTTTCACTGACAGGTCACAGAGCCCAGAGGGTGGGGGGGGGGGGGGAGATAAGACCGCTGGAGAGGAAGCAGTACGACGGGTGAGAGAGACAGGTCGAGGGAGAAAATGGGGGAGAAACGAGAGAGAGAGATAGAGAGAGAGAGAGAGAGAGAGAGAGAGAGAGAGAGAGAGAGAGAGGGAGAGGGAGAGGGAGAGAGAGAGAGAGAGAGAGAGAGAGAGAGACAAGTACAAAAGTGACGAAGTGAAAGAGGGAGGGGAGGAAATGAGGGGTGATGGAGGAGTGTGTATGGGGTGGATCACAGCAGTGAGCAAAAATGCAAAGTGGGAGAGAATGAACGAAAAAGACAGAAAGAAGGAAGGAAGAAAGGAAAGAAAGAAGGAAGGAGGGAAAGAAAAATGGTGGGGCGAGGAGAGGCAGCCTGAGAGAGAGGGGAGAGACAGGGATGTGGAGCAGTGGAGAACGGAGAGACAGTCGGTCCCCGCTAGGACAGAGCAGCTGCCCCGGCCTATCAGCCCCTTCCATGAGACCTCACTGCTCATTAGCATAAATTCAAATGACAAATGTGGCCCGCTTTGGCAGAGACTAATTAATTCACGGAGGGGGGAAATCACCAGAGTAAGAATCCAAATCCTTCACTGCCAACGGGCCCTGTACGAGAGCGGGGATGTGTGGGGATCTGCGGGTGTGCGTGTGTGTGTGTGTGTGTGTGTGTGTTCGTGGCATGGCGCAGTACTCTGCTACTCTGCGCCCCCCTTGTACTTCTTCTCCAAAAAAGATTGCGTGTTTGGCTTCTTCCTGCGTCGTGGTTGTTTACATTTTTCTCAGTGTGGGAGATCCATTTTTGGAAAAAGTTTGTGTTTGTGGCAAGAAATACATGTGTTGCCTCTTTTCGTGTGTGTGCTACTTTCCCTTTTGCACAGTGGGATTAAACGTAAAGTATCTGCTCACACCGCAAAGTAAGATGCTGTTGGGTTACCTGTGTGTGCGCGTGTGAGTGTGTCTGTGTGAGAGAGAGAGAGAGAGAGAGAGAGAGAGAGAGAGAGAGAGAGAGACAGAGAGAGAGAGAGAGAGAGAGAGAGAGAGAGAGAGAGAGAGAGAGAGAGAGAGAGAGAGGGGAGTTGTACGGGAGAAAGTGAGACACTGCATTCCGTGCACACACATGTGGTCACATTATTACGTGCAAACACATAAATAAACACGCACGCACACAAAAAGAGGGAAGGGTAGCGTACTGTATCTTGAATCTTCTTAAAGAACAATGGCTTTTATACGATTGCTCCCTGTGGACTTTGTTAGGCATGGCGTGCGGGGTGGGGGGTGGCGGGGGGGGGGGGGGGGGGGGGGGTTGGAGGCGAGGGGTACTGGGGGTGGTGTGTGGGGGGCCACGGGGAAAGGATAAGTGCACCCCCTTGTGTTCAACAGATAAGATTCACATTTCTCTGCAACAACTGCCGCCGTGGCTGGCTTGTGTCTGTAGGTCTGTTTTTTTTTTTCTTTAACGTTGAGCTGCGTCCCATTCCCCTTGGGACGGCGCGGTGTCGAGTCGTGTTAAAAACGGGTTTCCCGTCCTCCGCGTGTGATGGATGCTCTTCTGCTGTTTTCCAAGGTGTCATTCCTGTCCTTGTACGTATGGATACACTTCAAGATAGAAAAAAGAAAAGGAAAAAGAACTTGCGCAAAGCATCACATTTTGTCTCGGTGCACAATTAGCTTGTTTTAAAAAGTAAGTAAAAGAAAATGGCCAACCCCTGCCAAGGCGACTTGTTCCATGAACTTTTACTAAGAAGACGTTGGTTCTCGGGGGGATTTGGTAAATTACAATGATTCCAGAAGTACCCCTAAGTAAGTCGTTGTGGGGGAAGTGGGGAAGTGGGATGAGGTGGAGGGGAGATAGGGGGTGGGGGGGGGGCTGTAAAGGATCTGCTGGGTTGAGATTATCGATGTGGTGTCTTCCTTGGTGCCCAGCTTGTTTTCCATTTATCCAGGCTTAACAGGCTTAACAGGCCACAACATCTGGCACTCATCAAGTCCAGGTGTTCTGTTCTCGACACGCTGCATTGTGTGTGTGTGCCCCTTGTATGTGCGTGTGTGTTTATCTGTGTGTCTCTGTGTGTGTGTGTGTGTGTGTGTGTGTGTGTGTGTGTGTGTGTGTCTTTCACAACGCAAATGTGCGTGCTGTTGGAGGCACACGTAGGCATGGATCTTAACTGTCTCTCTCTCTCTCTCTCTTACACACTTTTATTTTTAAATATTTGCCTTCTATGTGACTTTGTCTCTCTCTCTCTCTCTCTCTCTCTCTCTCTCTCTCTCTCTCTCTCTCTCTCTCTCTCTCTCTCTCTCTCTCTCTCTCTCTCTCTCTGTGCTGGTTCGTCTTTATTACCTTCCCACCTCTCCTCCTCCACATGCCAAGATCTGCCAGGTGCGAGCGTTTTCCTCACTAAATCCCTCGCTAAAGACCCGGCGACGCTTGCCCAAGAGCCTGCCGCTAAAGCAGGCTCTTCCAGCACCGCAATTACATCAAAACAGAACATGTTGTTCAGTGTGATGAGTATTTATAAGTCCATCGGGCACGCCAGTTTTCTCTGTCCCCGCTTCCAAAGAACATCCTTATTTTTTACTAGTGTGTGTGCTCCTGTGTGTGTGTGTGTGTGTGTGTGTGTGTGTGTGTGTGTGTGTGTGTGTGTGTGTGTGTGCGCGCGCGTGCGTGCGTGCGTGCGTGCGTGCGTGCGTGCGTGCGTGCGTGTGTGTGTGCGCGCGTAGATGTGTATCTGTGTAAAAGTGTGTTTCTGTGAAGTATAATTACATTCATTTCCAGGTAGCATACAGAGAACCTGGCCTGATCCTGTCCATTACCCTAAAACCAATATTGCTACTCCCCCAGAACCATCACACCTGTAAAACACATTATTTCTCATCCTAAACACAGACAGAAGGCTGTATTCCTTCTCCATTTCTACTCCTCTTTTCTGTGTCTTTAGTTGATCCTCAAATTCATTCGTGGACAGCTAAAGCAATTCAGATGCAGCGCCATAACCCACTGATGGTCGGTTCAAAGGGGATCATTCGGGCAAAACCACAGCTATTATGACCCTACTATTCATATCTTTGCATGAAGCCATCACAATTTCCATACTCGTTCTGTATAATATGATTGCTCTTTGGGCTGAACTACAGAATGGATCTTTGTTGGACGGCTCCCATAGTGTGCAATGTTCCAGCCTCTAATAGGTAATTACAAAATAGGACTGGTCATTTATTTAATTAATATCATGGCGTCCAGAGCAGCGGCGCTTTGGTCAGGTCATGCTGGCGTGGGGTGCTTAATAATAATAATAATAAATGAAATTTATATAGCGCTTAATATGGTACCCTAAGACGCTTCCTTATGTGAAGGCTATTCCCCTGCTCTGGTTCACCCAGAGAAATAAGTCTTGAAGCAGTTTGGAGACTCACAAACAGTGGTGTGGTCTAACCTGTTTGGGTGCATGACACATAACAGATAACACACCTGACACACACCACAAACACACACAAACAAATTGACATTAAAAATGGGGGCATGTAAAGATACGTTTCAAGTGAGTATAACTTGGGTCTCTGAATAACGTCTACTACTAAAACGTCCATGGAAGGAACTTGAACTGAGTGACGGTGGAGAGACAGAGACTGCGCTAAATGACAGGGTACACGCATCAAGGTGTTCTTTGATGGATTGACTGTTTCATTAGTGTCACTTCAGTGCCATTAATTCACGTTTTTTTCAATGCAATTGAATCTGTCACACACACACACAAACACTCTCACAAATACAGATGCTAAAAGCTCTCCAGGTGTTTTTCAACAAACTATCATTGACCCCGTCACCTTAGCTGTCTGTGACCCTGATGACCTGTATTTATGAGGGATTAACCAATAAGGGGGCTTTAAGATCACTGATAGGGCTGGAAGGAGTGAGAGACACAGGGAAGCCGAGAGAGAGGGAAAGGGATGGAGAGAGGCAGAGAGAGATAGACAAAGAGAGAAAAGAGAGAGAGAGAGAGAGAGAGAGAGAGAGAGAGAGAGAGAGAGAGAGAGAGAGAGAGAGAGAGAGAGTGGTCAGGCAAGCCATTGACTGGGCATCAAGGCAAAATAATGGGGCAAAGGGGGAGGAGAGATGAACCCAGGGGTGGGAAAGGTTTAATGGCTGAGCTGACGATTCATATTAGTGTACCAGGAATGGGTAGCATCTGCAAGCACTGGTGTTGCTATCGCTAGCGGCACACACCCATCTCCTTGGACTGAGAAATACAGCCCCACACACACCCACGTAGGCCGGCATGCCACAAACACACACAATCTCACACACTCACACACACACACAAAAACACACAACAATGTACAGACGCACACACACACACACACAGGTACAGATAGGCATACACGCACGCACGTCCGCATACTCACACACACACACACCAATGTACGCTCACACACACATATACACGCACGTACACACACTCAACAGACACACCTATACATGCGCAAGCACACAAAGAAGCCTACTTGTATACAGCCACACAAACATGCAAAATCCCACTCGACTGTCTCTCTCCAACACACACACATCACAACAACACACACACACACACACACACACACACACACACACACACACACACACACACACACACACACACACACACACATCACAGAGGCATTATGCATACAGCTCGCCCCGACCTCCCCGCGGAATGTGACACGGGCACCCATGATCCTCTGCCTCCCGGTGCTGTGAGGCTGTCATGGCGACGGGGAGCGAGGAGGCCCGACGCACGCATTGCTGCGAACCGGGATCAGATGTGTCATCAGCGCTCGGGAAGGATATATAGCCATATAAATAAATAGATGAATGAAACGTGAACAAGCAATGGAGGAACCTTCCTCCCCGCTTCACAGCATCTGGTTCACGTACGTCATCTCTTAGCGAGGATGTTATCAACAAAAAATGTTTTTATATATTATATGTAATATATTTTTTTTCATTACGATTCGAAGATGCCGTTCGATACGGCGTGGTGTGTTTCAGCCCCGAGAAAAGTGTTTTGAAGGATGGAATTGAAGGATGAAAGTCTAGGTTTTTCGTACGGGTATATCTTTATCTTTTTTGGTGTGTTTTTTGAGTGCAGAAAAAAATAACGATTATATATATGTGTTGTGTTGAGCCTGGCAATACAGGTGATGTGAAGACAAACCCGCAATTATCCTGCTCCTACCATTTTTACTTTATGACTTGTATCTAAGCTGAAACAAATAGGTGAGATACAGGTAGAGCATTACAAAGAAAGCGAGTTGGAGAGCCAAACTCCATTGTTAGCGGTTCAGAGGGACCCGGTGGTGAAATGAAATGGGTGAAATGAGGGCCAGATTGGCTGAGCCCACATTGCAACAGCTCCTCTGTGTCTGACAAGCTGTCGCTGTGTAGAACAATCATGATACAACCTGCCCGCATGACACACAGAGCTCACAATGCACGCGCATAAACACACACTCACACACAATTCACATGCGCAGAGAAACACACACACATGCACACAAACACATTCAGGCACACACACACACACTCACAAAGATACTCACGCACAGACACACAAACACACTCACTCACACACAAACACAGACTCACACATAAATATGCACGGACACACAGACCTACGTACTCACAACATGGACTCACAGTAGAAAAACATGAATGCATAACCTCGCCCGACCCACACACACTCACACACACTCACTCTCTTTTAATGGAAGCAGATTGTGCAGCATACCCAGCATAGCAATGTTCAGAAGAAGACGTGTTAATTGTGGTGGCCGGATCTGGCCCCGATGAAAGGTGACGCTGGTCGTATTTAAAGTCAAAGGTAGGCCCCATATGGAAGGCATGGCATACCTCCGGCATGCACGCAGCGGAGCGGGGAGCTAGCGCCCTGCTGCTAATGAGGGGGGTGACCATGACGATTGCATATTGTTTGGTCCCTGTGTGGATTAGATAATGGGTGTGTCCGCTATATGCACGCTTATCCGCTCGCGTATAGCGGACACCCTGGCAGCATTGCGAAATAATTAAAAAGTTTTAAATGTATTTTTACACACAGATAACGTTCGCACGATCGACACAAGGCCGGATGGTACCGAACTAATCACTGGATTGACATTCTTTCCATGGCTAAATGGATGCATTGGTGACAGTAGGGTCTTGCTCAAGAGTGCTGAAAACACAGACACATGGGAAAAATATATAATAAAATGTAATACAATAAACAATACTAATTGTATTCTAATGTCGTCGAGCAAATAATAAAATAGTACAAATCTGCCATTCCCTCAGTTTGCCCTAGTATGAGTTAATTTTACTGCCAAGAACTTTTCTGTGTGTGGTCCGCTACAAATGGTAAACACATGTGCTAAGCTCTCGTAGAAGATTAGATGGTTGAATACCTTTGTATTGTCCTCGTTAAGTATGCAATAAAACTATCAATTACTTTTATTTAAGAGCCCTGACGCCTCTGTGGAAAAGCGCTCTTTGTGATGTTCTTTGAAAGAGGAAATGTCAGACGTTGGCCTTGGGTGTGTGTGTGTGTGGTTGTGTGTGTGTGTGTGTGCGCGTGTGCGTGTGTGTGTGTGTGTGTGTGTGTGTGTGTGTGTGTGTGTGTGTGTGTGTGTGTGTGTGTGTGTGTGTGTGTGTGTGTGTGTGTGTGTGTGTGTGTGTGTGTGTGTGTAGTTGTGTGTGTGTGTGCGTGTGTTTCTGTGTGCATGTATGCATGTATGTGTATGGTTGTGCATCATTGTAGTTCTGTGTGTGTGTGTGTGTATGTGTGCATGCGTGTGTGTTTTCCAGCACGTGTGCGTGCGTGTGTGCATTTATGTGTTTGTGCAAGGACAGGTGTATAAGCTCAGGGGACTAATGGGCCCCTGTGTTCCCCTGCTATCGGTCTAGTTCAGGGCTCCATTCGGGTGCCTGAAGGTGCACCCGCGCCTGTGTTGTGGCAGCCTGTGTAATCACGATATTAATTATTAGTTGTTTGCTCTCCATCTCACACGCTTCTCCCCGGGACGGGCCGAGCGCCAGGGGCTGTCTCTGATTGTCTCACGTAAGATATATGTACCTACTTTACAAACCAATCAGCGTCGACGCTCCGCGCTTTCCACAGCACTACGCCCCATCCTGTGCTCTCTGTCTTGTTAGGGGAAAACGCAGGCGATATGGAATTCCTCTTATATTCATTTATTTTCCAGCATTGTTTGTTTTTTTCTCTCTTTTTTTTTTGCGGATGAATTTAATTTACAGCCTTCCTTTCTAGGTTCGCCTCTGAATTATACCGGTGGCTTAATCGCATGCAGCGGTGCCAAGAAACAAACAATGTTTCCCCAAAGGGCCTTGCTGGGAGACGCCGTAGCCCAGAGAAGATGTCTCACATTATCGCGGTTCGCTGTCTCTAGGCCCAGCTGCACATTAAGCTCAACTCTGTCTGATTTCATAGCAGGCCTTTTTCACACAGCCCAAGCCCCTTGTAACAAACACGCACACGTAGGCAGTGGATACACAGGCACCCTTTTGCACACAAGTACACATACACAGACGCACATTTGCGCGTGCGCATGTATACCTTCGCCCCTGGCGTCTCTCCGAGAGTGGCCACTTGCGTAATTGTTGGAGAGGAAAAAACACAAAAGTGTGGTGAAAATGGTTCTCCAGGCAGTGTGTAGAGATTGGTGGATGTGTGTGTCGTTTGCGTGTGTGTGTGTGTGTGAGTTTGTATGTGTTTTACAAGATTTGTACACTTGTTTTAATAATTAATCAAATAGAATTTAAATTACTCTATTTTCCTTTCAGTGGATCTGCAAGGTTTGAACTTTGCATTTGACAGGGAAAAATATGTAATATAACGATTTAAGTTTACTTACTTGAAGGAAACAGAAATTATTATATGCAAAATCAACAAAGTTAAGGCAAAGAGAGAGGGACTGAGGACAAGAGATATTTACCCCCTCAAAGAAAAGTCACTTTGGAACCGTAGCCTATTTAATTAAGATCAGTAGTTTTCAAGAGAACAACTCAATATCTACTTTGCTAGTTCCAGTTTTCAAGGAAAACATGTTGAAGATGAGATTTGGACAAGACTGCTGGTGAATTCAAAGCCTTAGTCTTGTTTTCATCTTTGAGGAAAAAAAACAATAAAACATAGAAAAATAAAGCATTTCCAATCCGTCTGTTGCATTAATTAACAACCAATGTTCCCTCGTGGTTTTCCAACCACTTTGAAGATTTCTCCACAATAGAACCAAGAGATTTACCCATTCACCAACTACAGAAGAAAGGGGGGGGAAAATCTGTGATTGGATCACAATGCCACATGTTGGCTGATTGCACGGAGATGCTAGCGTAGAAAAAAGGAAAAAACTCCAAATCCTCTGGGGAATCATGTCAGGAGTGATCTCAAGGAGGAGGATGCTGCCAACTCGTCTTCACCAACGTCTGTTTTCTCATTGTTTTATTCTTCTGCTTTTTTTCATACTCCCAGATAGAGAGATGTTCTAATCCCCATTACATTGTTAAGCTTGTGAGCAACTGGCCGAGGGAAATGGCTTTATGATGACAGAGGAGGAGAGCGAGCGAGTGAGCGAGAGAGAGAGAGAGCTTTACCAGCAAGGGCCTCAGAAGTTAATGGGGCAGTTTCACTGTTGACAGTAAAATCTTGGGCAGTTCTTATGCAGCGTTTATCTTTTCTTTGTTTGGATTAGCTCCAAAGGGAAAACAGGAAATTATATCATCAAAAACATGAACCACAGTTAAGCAAATGTTTTATCCAGTCTTTCCCCAAAATAATCTTTGAACCAAAGCTGAGGCACAATAACAATTTGGGTTCATGCCCGTTCAGTAGATCTGTTGTTATCCGACTCTTTTAAAAAAGCACTGATTCCGAATGATGCTCTCTCTCTTATTGAAATGATTCCATCCCAAACATGCACTCACTCACACAGGTGCCATGAGAAGGAAGCAGGGCTCGGAAGGGCTGCGTGTCTATTTGGAGCAGCCTGTTGTGCGCCTAAGCTAGGTTAACCTTGCACGCTGGAAACAGCGCTGGGCCTACATTTCACAGCACTTAAGACATGACAGTAGCCCTCCCCGCACTCTGGGATAACGGGAAGGACACATGACAACCACAAACCCTTGAGCAAGGACAGGATATCTTCACTTTTTGTATGTGTGTGTTTGTGTGTCTGCTTATGTATATGTGTGTGTGTGTGTGTGTGTGTGTGTGTGTGTGTGTGTGTGTGTGTGTGTGTGTGTGTGTGTGTGTGTGTTTGTTTGTTTGTTTGTTTGAATGTGTGTTTGTTTGTTTGTTTGAATGTGTGTGTGTGTGTGTGTGTGTGTGTGTGTGTGTGTGTGTGTGTGTGTGTGTGTGTGTGTGTGTGTGTGTGTGAATTTTTACGACAACCAACTGAAGAAAGAAATATAACACCAAAATAGAAAAGATGCTGATACTCTAAATGCTGCTTTAAAAAAAAGAGACACAAACATAATTAATCACAGCGTTGAGGCACAACACAGACATTGAAAGAATGGAAAATGAACGTATGAATGAATGTTAAAAAATGAAAAGACAAGGAATAGCATACACGCCTGTGTGTGTTTGCATGGCCCTATGTCGCACATACGTGTGTAGCAAGTGCGCACGTCCATGTCTGTGGTCTGTGCATCTGGATAAAAAGCGTAAAGAGGCGCCCGGGGTCTGCTTGGTACAGACACCGCGTCTGTGGGCCTGCAGCCATTGTCAGCCAGGGCAGATTAGCTGGCTGTCGTTGGCCTTTGTGTTGATAACCCCGCAATGAGTGGCGTTTCCCCACCACACTGCACCTCACATGCCAGTCCACCCAACCACCAGCCAGATAGGGCCTGTCAATTAGCTTACAGATAGTGCGGGCATGTGTGTGTGTGTGTGTGTGTGTGTGTGTGTGTGTGTGTGTGTGTGTGTGTGTGTGTGTGTGTGTGTGTGTGTGTGTGTGTGTGTGTGTGTGTGAGCATGGAGGGGCGGCGGAAGGATTGCGTGTGTGTGTGTGTGTGTGTGTGTGTGTGTGTGTGTGTGTGTGTGTGTGTGAGTGTGTGTGCGTGTGTGTGTGTGTGTGTGTGCACATGTGTCAGGGATAACAGTGGTTATAGACATGCTCTTTGTTTTCCTCCACTGTGTGTGAGATTCCGTTCCGATTTCCGTTGCGTTCCCGGGAGGTCGAGGGAAACAACCCCCCCCCCCCCCCCCCCCCGACAAAGTAGAAGGAGAAGAAGGAGAGGAAGTTGACAGAGACCACTGCCACATGAATCCGGGGTCTCCCTATCACTCAGCCTAATCACAGGAGACATCAGATCTGTAGCGTTGTGCAGGGGATGACCACCAGGACGGAGGGAACAGAATGGTGAGGGGCGGGGGTCCGCACTGTCAGGACTTGTTTGCCTTCACACTTTTGGTCCCACAGCTGTCCTAAACAGGAACAGATATCTCTTCTACTGCACACCCTAATGTATACTGCGCGCAATGGGTAAGTAAAAAAAAAGTAAAAAACACATAAACACACACACTCAGACAGACTCTGACACACACACACACACACACACTCATAGAAGGTTGTTAATATCGTGTAAAAAAGGTTGAGCATGAAAAAAATAAGGAAGTTTGGATTGATGCGGTTGAAATTGGAATATACATTTTTGTCTATGATTTGAGGCTTGGATTTCCCTGACTGGCTTCTGAAGGCAACTTTATAGCAGTTTCATTACAAGCACATCAACTCTATAAAAATATCACCGGTGATTAGCCTTCTGGGAAAACCTAGACAAAATACTCTGTTGGATGGAATTAAATCAGTATGCAGTCAACAGGCATCAATCAGATGGAGCGAAAGGCATGTCAAATGTTACCTCTGTCTTTCAGACAGGGGAGCGAGCTGCCAAACACTGCTTTTTAACTGGCACCACAGAAATGTAAGCTAGCCCACCAAGAAAAGGTGGGCTATTAAAGGTGTTTAGTTAAGCGATCTTAATGTCACATTTAATCACTCATATGCCTTGGGGCATAATCGTGTTTGAGGTGTAGCGGTATTAGCAATTTTTAGCTTTGGAAATGTCTGGATATGCTCCTTCTGAAATGTGTGCAACAATAAGCCTCCTCTTTGCCTGCCAAAATATTTTGCCTCGTGTCCCGAGGTGTCTGTTGATTCCAGTGGGTTCATTCTGGCTGCGGCCTGACGGGTAAGGCAATGTCTCCCTCTATAGGTTACCAGTGAGTACTACAGCCTACCAAACTTTGTTTCATAATCGAATATTACAATTAAATGTTGAAAAATATATAATGCTATTTAAATTGGCAAACATTAACTGTTGCTCGTACATATTCTTGCTTGCTTTCCCAAAAAATGCCGAATGCCAATGCCATACTTAAAACCGCTTCTGACTCTGTCTTCCGAAACTAGCACGATTTACATTCCCAGCCCGCTATAAAACTATATCGACGCCCGACCCGCACCCCAAAATTAGACTTATTAGATAGCCTACATTTGAGAACAAATGTAGGCTATCTAATGTCTAACCATATAAACACAAGTTTAACTTCAGTTGAAGTTGAAAAGGCACCGTCTGCATGATGAAAACTGAATTGGTTTTCGCTCACATAGCCTAATAAAGTCAGCAAGCACAGATCCAACCATAATCAAGACAGGACTGCAACACAAATAAAATGGGCTATCGAACACAATATAGCCTCCAGCCAGGGTGGCCTACTATCAAACAATTTATCCCTGCCATGCACAAAAATAAAATAAAATTCAGTTAACAGCACTTGTTAACTAAATTACACAGTGTCCAACTAGCCTTAGCCCATGGCCCGGTCTTATGAAAATGAACCCAAAGTTTAGATGATGTAGCAGTAGACGATAGGCCTTTTTAATTCCCAATAAAGTCCACAAACAATGTAGCCTGCATTAACGGAATACACATCAGGATATTAAACTTTATACAACTATGGGACTGACTAGGCTCAAGGGCACTTTTGGCCTACCTTATCCTACGCCGGGGAATGACACTATTTGGGGTTTAAAATAAAATAAAACCATTTAAGTGCAACATTATACTGTATATATTAGGTGTATTTAAGGTATAGGCCAATAATGTTTAGTTGCTATGGTATTGGAACATGTCCTGTCTGCATCAACACTGACCTTTCACAAGGCAACGCATCTCACTGTGCACGTTTGCCACTATATCGTGCGAATTCTCAGAGAAATGTGTTGCAGGTGATGGTGCAGAGGTAGTGGCTGCTGATTAATACTCTGTAGGTGAAGGTTTGAGTCCCCTCACATATGGCCAAGTCGAAAAATACATAAAAATAATTTTACCAATTGAGCAAATCAGATCACTTGAAAAAGGAGGGAAAGATCGAGAGAATGAAATAATATGGAGAAAATATTTTTTTAGGGAAAATGGAGGCAGAGAAAATAAAGAGGGAATAAAAATTGAGAAAATCTAACCCTAACCTAACCCTATACTTTTCTCTACTTCCATCTTTTCGATTTTTTATTCTATCCATTATTTTTGTATACCTCATTCTCTCCCCCCCCCCCCCCCCCCCCCCCCCATTAATATTCTCTTTTGCCCTAACCCTCATTTTTCTCTACCTAATCCCAACCCTAACCCTTACCCCAACCCAAACCCCAATGTTAACCCCAACCCCATCTCTCCATTCCTTCTATAACTCCTTTTTTTTTAGATTTTTTATTCTCTCAATTATTTTTCTCTACCTCCTTTTCCCCCATAAATATTCGCTTTTGACCTCACCCAAACCCTAATTTTTCTATAGGCCTACCTAACCCTAACCCCAACCCTAGCCTCACCCCCACCCTAGCCTCACCCCCACCCTAACCCCAACACCAACCGCAACCCTAATCCAAATTTTCCTTCACCCAAGTCCAATTATCATTGTTCTGTCGATAGGACCTTCCAGGGACTATAATGCAGGGTCCCAAAGGTAGCTTCTACCTGAACCCGAAACCCTTAACCAAACACATCTTCTTAGACTTGTCTTCTTACATGATGTAACCCGGAAATTTGAACTTTTGCAAGGTATCGTTTTCATTGTTGAAAGAATAATAATAATTTAACAGCAGGAAATCTTCTATGTAATCAATTATACGATTGGAATAATCTTCTAAAGTCGTTCTTCGTCGGATTGGATCTAAATCTAACTCATAACGGAACGAAATTCTCATCCCTTCAACAGCTGGGAGCCAGTAGTGGTAGTTCCCCTTCTCGGCCAGCAGAGGGTGGTGTTTAGATTAAACCAGTGGAAGTTCCCCTTCACGGCCAGCAGAGGGGGGTGCTAAGGTGAAACCAGTGGAATTTCCCTTCTCGGCCAGCAGAGGGGGGAGTCTGCTCCTGCTGGGACTGATAGCTTTGAGTCTCTTGCTGCTGCTGCTTGGACTGATAGCTAGGAGTCTGCTGCTGCTGGTTGCCGTAGATTTGAGCTAGCTGCCTGAGCTGCGGAAGACACGCATAGATGTCCACACACAACACACACACACACACACACACACACACACACACACACACACACACACACACACACACACACACACACACACACACACACACACACACACACACACACACACACACACACACGTGTCCCTTTTGTTTTGAGATTTCTTATTGTTTTCATGTTGTTTTACTTGTTTGTTATTTAATCACCTTTCTTCTTTTTTTATAGTGCGATAAATTAATTGTACATTTTGAAAAAATGCTTCCTTTCTTTTTTTTGGAAATAAATCATGGTTAATTTTAAGTAAACGAGGACTGACATTTTTTAAATGAGGATAAGGGCATGCGTGCGCCCTGAGTTTAACTCCAGCCAAAGTCTGGGAATGAACAGAAAAAACAGTCGGTTACCAAGGTGATGAAGAAATTAGGTCAAAGGTCACCATTGAAACAGCAGTATAAAGAAGGAAGGAGGTTCTTTCAGGTCGAAGGTCACAATGTTGACCAGACAGAAACCAGTGAGACCAGACAGAAACCAGTGGGACCAAACAGACACCAGTGAGACCTGAGGGGTATTCCACAAAGCCTGTTTTATCACATAACCGGGTAAATTAAGCTAGGGTTTGCGGTAACCCTAGGTTTTCCGTTCCAAAATGAACACGGTATGTTAGTTACTATAGAAACATATGCTCTGAATCAAACCTGGTCGGAGCAGGTTTTGCGCAGGTTAAGTTTGGAACATAACCCGGTTTTGGGTATTTAAACCCGCGGTCACCGCAGATTTCATGTGTTCACAATGGCATGCCCTTTTGATGAGAGGCCTGTTGATATCGGAGCGCAAATTATTCATGCTGGTGAGATACTGGTGGTTCTAACTGGTGAGATAGTGAAATCCGCGAGCTGCTGATCATCATCAATAAAGAATATACTAGCGTTTTTGCACTTGCACAGAGTTAATCGCGTTTTTAGCCTGCAATTTAGATGTATACTCATTATTGCTTGTGAGTCTCTTGAATCATAAAAAAATTAAAACATTTGTTGTATGCGAATTGTTCGTGACAGGTCAAGAAAGCCCGCTCTGTGACAACGGGCGATTTTATCCCCCCGGTTTTACACAGGCGAGGCAGTGTAATTGCAGTGCGTGCCAAGCCGCGACCGGCCTCATGATTAGGCCGCGTGGTTTTTTGCCATCTCATCCATTCGCGGGCGCTCTCTAATCAATTTAATGATATATTCTCTTTCGAAAATGGATAACGCACAGAGCAGCTATCCTGAGCGGTAAATTGCGACCCCAAGTCATCCCCGCTGACAGCACGCTGGATTGGGGGGGACACGGGCTGCAACAAATAGCCTACCCGCTTCTCTCAGCATTGACGCCCAAATACCTGTGTGTGCCAGACACGTCTTTGCGCTCCGAATGTGTGTTCTCCACCGCAGGTAACATCGTGAATACAAAGAGAGCCGCACTTGATCCAGATCAAATGAATAGACTGGTGATTCCAGCAAACAACATTAAGAAATTAATTTCTTGCAGATATGCTAGAAATCTGCATGCCCAAACAATGACGTTGTCATGTCATTGTTTTCGCTTTGCAGTTCCGATTCCGTCCAATTTTGTGATATTCATAGTGGCACTATATATTGATTAAGTTGATAACCTGTTTCAAACAAAGTTCTTTTTTTCAGACAGGATATGGTCCAAATCCTGTTAATGCCTCCTCACGTAATAAATTTGTTGGCATTTTTACACTGCCAAGCCGGTTCAGTCGCGGCTCCACACGCCTGCCTTACCTGTGTAAAACCGAGGGGGAAAATCCCCCGTCGTCACGGAGCGGGGTTCCTTGGTTCACTAGTAAAGGCTTTTATAATTTGCATGCTACGAATGTTTTTATTTTTTCATGATTCAAGAGACTTGCATGCAAGAATGAGTATACATCTGAGTATAGGCCACAGACGCAATTAACCGTTAAGCCGTATAATCGCAGAATGAAGCCGCCAATGTATGTATTCAACAGTATGTAGGGTCTGGGAATGTAAATTGGGGTGCTAGCTCATCCGGCAATTTACCTCGGGCAGCGTAAACGAGCGGACCATTCCGAGGAAAAGGCGTGCATAAGACGGGCATATTTGGCCCCCAAATGCCCCAACAAAGGTTAGGATACCTTCATCCAGTGTAGTTGTAGAGACAGCTGGTAAAGATAAATCATAGTTAGTTACTGACCATGGCGACTTACCAAAATTACACTATAATAAACGTCCAAAATAAAATGCATGAAAATTAGTAACTCAACTTTTCAGATCTTCTTTGCAGATTATTTGTTTAGTTTCGTTTTAGTTTATTCATGCTAAGGTCCCAGACAATACAAGAGCACAAACATAATACATCCAACACGCATTAACAACAACAAAGATGGCAGCATGAAAAGGCGATCCCTAAGAAGCAAGAAATGCTTGTAGCGGGGACCCACCAACAGGGGACTATCGGTTTTCATCGACCAAGTGTGGACCTCTATTTCTGGTCATTTAAAAAATACAAAAACATAATACAGAGTTTAGTTTTAAGTTATTTGTCATAATAAAACTTCAAATGTGTTTTTTTGATTTCTTTTAAAGAAGTTGCCAAGAGGGGACTTAAATACTTAAGCGATATTTACATATCAAAGAGGGGACTCCATTCACTGCAGCAAGGGAGCTGTCTGTGACTATTGTTTCACTCAATGAGTGTTTGCCAACTGCGACTGTTGCTTCTGTCAATGTGTTTACATGGGAAAATATAAAAGATGGTCCCCACTTGGATTGTACAACATGACAGAAGTCCCCTGTTAAAAGGTATGGGGCGACCCTCACACTCCTGCATGGATCTATTCATGAAGTGTGGAAAAGAACAAATGTAATCCTCATCAATAATCTATAATCATCTTTTAAGATATATTTAGAAGGGTTAAAAAATGTGCGTTTAATTTCCAATTTGCAAGTTAAATATGGACAATAATGCGATTAATCACGATTAAATATTTTTATTGATTGACAGCCCTAGTTAGCCCTGTTATCTATAAGTCTTTTTTCCTTATGACAAAATGTCTCTTATGAACTATGGAAGAACTGTGTAAAGGCTCTATGGCAAATTATTTATTTTGAGAAAGCAGTTAACATTTTTTTTCTACCCTAATGAATACATAAATGCTGGAGCGTAAGTGTCGCTCCATACCATTTAATAGGGGACCAGTGTCATTTTGAACAGGCAAAGAGGGGACTTCTGTCATTCTGTACAATCCAAGAGGGGACCATCTTCTCTGTTTAACAGCACAAAGTTAAAAACAAAATTCTACACATCAAACTTTCTTTGATGGTCTGTATACTATTGTGCAGGTTTTGACATATGCTGTAGATAACTCCATCAAAAAGACAGATGATAGCTTTAAGGCAGTTCAAGTTCAGGGAACAGCGATTGTCGATTGATTGAACCGTGATAAATTATGGTAGTTAAAACTGAAGTCATGTTATTGTGGAAAAATATAATCTAGAAAAAACTGTGATTTACATAAATTCACATTCAAAGAACAGACAAAATTTGTGCTCTAAAATATGAAAGATGGTCCCCACTTGGATTGTAAAACATGACAGAAGTCCCCTGTTAAATGGTATGTAGCGACCCTCACACTCCTGCATGGATCTATTCATGAAGTGTGGAAAAGAATAAATCTAATCCTCATCAATAATCTATAATCATCTTTTAAGAAATATTTAGAAGGGTTAAAAAATGGGCGATTAATTTGCAATTTGCAAGTTAAATATGGACAATAATGCGATTAATCACGATTAAACATTTTTATTGATTGACAGCCCTAGTTAGCCCTGTTATCTATAAGTCTTTTTTCCTCATGACAAAATGTCTCTTATGAACTATGGAAGAACTGTGTAAAGGCTATATGGCAAATTATTTATTTTGTACTATAGAGAAAGCAGTTAACATTTTTTTTCTACCCTAATGAATACATAAATGCTGGAGTGTAAGTGTCGCTCCATACCATTTAATAGGGGACCAGTGTCATTTTGAACAGGCAAAGAGGGGACTTCTGTCATTCTGTACAATCCAAGAGGGGACCATCTTCTCTGTTTAACAGCACAAAGTTAAAAACAAAATTCTACACATCAAACTTTCTTTGATGGTCTGTATACTATTGTGCAGGTTTTGACATATGCTGTAGATAACTCCATCAAAAAGACAGATGATAGCTTTAAGGCAGTTCAAGTTCAGGGAACAGCGATTGTCGATTGATTGAACCGTGATAAATTATGGTAGTTAAAACTGAAGTCATGTTATTGTGGAAAAATATAATCTAGAAAAAACTGTGATTTACATAAATTCACATTCAAAGAACAGACAAAATTTGTGCTCTAAAATATGAAAGATGGTCCCCACTTGGATTGTAAAACATGACAGAAGTCCCCTGTTAAATGGTATGTAGCGACCCTCACACTCCTGCATGGATCTATTCATGAAGTGTGGAAAAGAATAAATCTAATCCTCATCAATAATCATCTTTTAAGAAATATTTAGAAGGGTTAAAAAATGGGCGATTAATTTGCAATTTGCAAGTTAAATATGGACAATAATGCGATTAATCACGATTAAACATTTTTATTGATTGACAGCCCTAGTTAGCCCTGTTATCTATAAGTCTTTTTTCCTCATGACAAAATGTCTCTTATGAACTATGGAAGAACTGTGTAAAGGCTATATGGCAAATTATTTATTTTGTACTATAGAGAAAGCAGTTAACATTTTTTTTCTACCCTAATGAATACATAAATGCTGGAGTGTAAGTGTCGCTCCATACCATTTAACAGGGGACCAGTGTCATTTTGAACAGGCAAAGAGGGGACTTCTGTCATTCTGTACAATCCAAGAGGGGACCCTCATCTCTGTTTAACAGCACAAAGTTAAAAACAAAATTCTACACATCAAACTTTCTTTGATGGTCTGTATACTATTGTGCAGGTTCTGACATATGCTGTAGGTACAACCCGGTATCACGCGATTGCGTGCTCCTGCGCACGAACGTTAATCTATTGAAGCGTGTTCCAGAGCACGATAGTCCGATTTTTTGCGTGTTGCACAGAACGAAATGTAAACCAATGCATTCTGAATGGGATTGTTCTAAGACAATTAACGTGCTCCATAAAACGGTACGAGAGAGAGGGACAGAGAGAGAGAGAGCGAGACTATTTTCTTCTAATGGATTGATTCATATTTTAAGGTTCTCGGAGTGAGACTTTAAGCGGCTGCAGCAGAAGTGTTGAGATGAAAGATATCAAGACATTTATAGAATATTCCCATTCACATGATTCTCCGCACGACCTGCAGGTTGGAGATACTGAAATAACCCCCAAAATGAGTAATAATGTAAAAGCAGCCAAGTCCCACAAATAGATACAAATGTAGCTGAAGTTTCAAATGTCTTGTTTATTGTATTAACCAGTTAATTTCTCTTTTGTGAAAGTCACCAAAAGTCCAAAAAAGTTAAACGCAAGGTCACAGGCTAACAGTGGAGCTGTGTTGGGAACCAGCAGCCAAGAGCTTCCATGGAAACTTTCTACCCATGTTAAATGATTTAGTTGGAAGTTCTTTTTGCCCATTTTTTAAACTCGTGGAAGCACTTTGCAGTACTGGGAGACACCATTTCTAACGGCAATGGAGCTAGATTCTAAAAAATATCAAAAGATGCCCAAAGCAAATACCTTTAACCCATAGTTGTGTTTTATCAAATTAAAAAATTTGAGTTTCATTGACCACAAATTGAGCAGAAATATTTTGCATACAAATCTTTAAATAGTTTAACCACATTAAGAAAAATACATTCGTTAATTTTTTTTATTAGTGAAGCCACAAGTTTTGCACATTATCCAAACAGAATACCTGAAATGTTGATATTTTCAGCCCTTTCGGGTTAAAACAAGAGAAAAGGACACCCTAACAAGAGTGAAAAGTATGGGTTAGGTGACCTATAGTTCAAAGATGTCCCTGGTCAGGTAGACTAAATAAAAGTGTATTCCCAATTGCTCCAGGACATTTGTGTTATTTACTTGTGAGCTCTCCCTCAAGCCTAGAGAGACATCAGTGTTGAACCACCAACTGAAAGGGGGTATTTGCCATTAGTATGAGTGACAACATTTCATGGCTATTAATTTAGTTCATTATATTTAGCCGATTTGAATAGACTTTTCTAGCAGGTGAGGCTGTCAAATAACTAAATATGGAGCAACTACAAAAAGTAAATTTGCAGCATGACCAAATTATACAAAAAGTATAGGAACTGTTCTAGCAGATATGTTTTAGAAGTCTCTTTTGATAGGCAGGGAATAATTGTCTTTGTCACCCTGTAGTCATGCCATCAAATCTGTTGGGCAAAGTACCGCTACTGATTAATCCAGTAGACTCACCAGTCAAGTCCCCCTAGTTAGAAAATGGAAGAAACCCAGTTAGTCATGTTAATTATTCTGTTGTGACAAATGAAGACCAATACTTTCCTCATATTGCGATCCAAGTTACTGCCTGCAGTCTTGGATTTACAGTTCTATATGAATAGATTCAATTTACTAAACTATTAATCATGCTTCAGAAGAATTAACCTTTCTTGGATGGCAGATCTACCACAATCCTCCATTGCCACAACCTCCAGATGGCTTACGACCTACGACAACTCCTCGACTACTGCAAGCCAACAAATTGGCTCTTGCACACCAGACACGCATTTTGCTTTATTTTAGGTTTTCAAGCATCTTAAAATACCCAAATCATCGCTCCAATACACAAGTCAGCCAATGGCCTACAAGGAAATTCTGAAGCTAGTGTTAGTGATGGCGATAGAAATGGACAAGCTTTCGTGTACAAATATGCAACTAGAATTGCAAGGTTCACAGCCCAGTTGCATAAGTGGTCGCAACCGTTGGATTGTAAGCAAGGGTAAAAAAAAAAAACTTCCCACAAACTAGTCAACATGGTCAATTGAAAGCCTGTACAAAACGACCCTGGAATAGTCAAATGCAGCTTTACAGCGGATGAATTAAGCCAAATTGCATAAACATCCAATGGTAAACAGTATACAAATGCAATCAAGGTTGCACTCACACTAGGCCATCTGGCCGTGGCCGTCGCAACTGTGGCCTGGCCACGGTAGGCTCTTGTACATACGCCATCACGTCGCTAGCATCCAAACAATTCTACCAAACCTTAACCAACTAGTGAAAAATGGAACAAAACTTTAGCACACACTCAGTGACTAATCACCTTGTCCAGGGGTGTTCCAACGTGGTTTACCAGAGGGCCTTGTGGACTTAAAGTAAGCCACACATTTGACAGACAGCACCGAATGACGTTAAACTAAGCTAATCTACAGGTTACCAGTGCTAGTGCAATTACATGAGCATTTTGCACAATATTTGTACTCCAATGCTACGTAAAGCAGGCTTCTTCAGAAACCCGTAGCCTGCTACATTGAAGGGCAACTGTAACAAAACCTGACCGAGACCGAAAGATGGCTCTGAGAGCCACTACGGCCCACGCAGCAGATTACTGCGTGGACCGTGGTGGCTTCCAGATCAACCCTTCAGTGGACCATTCATACACATGTATTCCGAGGATGTTTTTAAGACACTGGAGTCCCATGGCACTAGATTCCTTTGAAGACTAAGTTGGTATGGGGGGGCCCAAAGGGGGCCCCCCCATAGATCTTGTCAGTCATCTAACACCTGTTAAGAAAAACACACACACATCACAAGATACAAATCAGCAAAGCTAGGTTAACAAACAGCGGTGACAGGCATGTCAAGGTGCAAAGAGCAGGGATACTGATGGCTTGTGTCTGAGGAGACAGCCCAAAAACTTCAACATTTAATAAAGGAAAATAACTTTTACTCACTGCGGTGGTCTGTTTCGAAGTGCCATTTTGGTAGCAATATTTGTCTGGGCTGTTCAGTCAAATGCCCACCAAAACAAACACGCAACAACTCATACTTTCAGTTTGTATAAAGTGACAATAGTGATCTGCAATCTAGATCGAAAACTTTCAACCCTCACTAAACTCAACCTCGATTGACACAGGCCGATGCGAAAAGTAAACTAAACCCATTGTGTTCACCTTTAATAAAGGGGTGCGTGACAGGTGATCTCAATTAAGAGCTAATCAGACAGAACACACTGATCGGCCATGAGTGAGACTATCAAAACGAGGACGAGGATTTAACGGAATTGTTACCATTCAAATTCAAATTTCTTTATTATTGGATAGGGTATGATATCAAAAAAAAAAAAAAAGTAAGTAATTTGACACTTCTGGGCCCTGTACCACGAAGCTCGCTTAGAGGGTTAGCGAGGTATGTTGAGCTCCAAGCCTGGGTTAGTTGTACCACGAAAGTCGATCTCTTTTAGCGTCGCTGTATCACCATGGTGACTTATGCTCGCAACCAAACCTGAGGTGCGTTCAGAATCGCAAACATAGGCGAACGTTCGCGAACGATTTTAAACATTTTCCGTTAAACGAACATAAGCAAGCAAACGTTTACGAACATAGGGAAACTGTCTGAAGAGGTAGTTCTCCACAAACAGAGATGGATCGCGGTGCTCTCTTCGGCTACGTGACATTCGTTGCCATGGCATTAAACTAAACTATATTGAAATAATTTACTCCTTTCCTACACTGAAAGCAATAGATAAAACGTTTCAGATAGCCTATCTACACCCTTACTTCAACTGTTGTCTTTTGCATCGTAAAATGCGATTTGAACGTTATACCGCAGTAAGTGGGTACAACTTCGGTGACGTAGCCCTCTATTCTTGAATTTTCCGTACTGGTTGTCTGCAGTAGGCTTTCAACGAGGTCGACCACTTGCAAACCCTCTTCTGTAAACTCTTCCATTAACATGGAGGCTGCCGCTAATACCATGGCCTTCGTATCCATTTTTTTCGTTTACAGTTTGTTTAGAACGGTGTTCAAAGATCGTTCAAAATTAATTGTTTATGGTCAACGCGTTCGTTGCGAACGTTCGCCTATGTTCGCTGAACTTGAACGCACCTCTGGTCGGGAGCAGTTTTTCGGCTTAGTCTAGCCGGAGATCTGCTACTTAAATCGGCGTGCGCAGCTTCCTAGCCCCTCCTCTGACAATGGCGTCACCATTTGTGGGTGTTCCCGTGGACCCCGGCGCACTTCTCGTACAGGCGTCTCTCCGGAGACAGAGGGTTTTACGGGACAGAACCGATCCCTTGGCATTGTCTGACGATATTCAGATTTCAGACTTTATTGTCATTGTGCAACGAAATTGGGGTTCTTCATGAGAGATACAGATTCTCATCAGAGGGTGTTCGTTATTTGATCGTCCTTTTGGACCTTATGTAGACAATGATTACTGTTGCGCATTGTGTCTCCGTGACAGTGTGCTAGAGTCGAGGTAGCGCGTCAGTCTTGAATTTCTGCGCGGGGGGTTCGACTCCCAAGTGATGCAAATTTATGTGAAGCTTAAAAAGTCTTAATTCTCATGCATATGGAATACTTATTCACTATAGCTCATGGAATTATATTTTTGTGCTTATTTCGAACTTCAACCCATATTTCCAAGGCCGTGCTGGCACCACATCTATGGGGGTAAGATGCATGATGATAGACCGGCGAAATTGAACCCCGGTCGCTGGCGTTCGGGTCTTATACCAATCCATTACGCTAGAGCCGCTACCTCTCAGCGGTCAAAAACATGCAATACATTTCTTAAATAGGGTGTGTTTCAAGTGAATTCCCTAAATTATATAATAAGGCAGGATGGACGTTGCTTATGCATTTTTAAATCATCATCATTCTATTTGGGTTAATGGCGAACAATTCTGCATTTGGCATAGTTATTTTACAGACAATATGCAGGATATTTTCACTTATACGCATATAGACTGCTTGATCTATCGTAAAGGTGAGAAAAATGACGCAAAAAACGCCCCTTTCACGTGAACGCGCACTGAACCTAAAGCAGAAAACCTGGTTCAACTAATTGAATCTGTCGAGCCAGGTTTTCCCAAGAAAGCCTGGGTATGTTCAGCGAGCTTCGTGGTAAAAGGCACTGGCTTCGGGCAAGGTGGTTGGGTGTGCATAAGTAACTTTGAAAGGGGGTGATTATGTGGGATGGGGTAAGACACTCAAAGATTTGGTATTGGGGTAGGCTGCCTTAGTTTTTCAACGGCTCATGGATTGAGTCGGTTTCTTTTTTTTGCTCAAAGCTTCTCCACCGAGCCGCGGACCAGTCAAGTGATTCATTCAGGCAACGAACCAGTTGCTGCTTCGGACGTCACATGTCACGTGATTTTTTTTGCTCTGAAGCAAGCTTCGAAGCAGTGCTTCTTGGGAGTTGTAGATCAGGGTTTGAAGCACGTATCGAAGCTTCAGTGTCACACTGCCATCACTACCTGCTACAGGTAGCCAGTGGGCGGGGCTGAGAGGCTTGTCAGCTGATGAGGTGCACCTGTGCAGGTCTGCCACGCAGGCTTTAGCCAGTCTCTCTCTTTCCACAGAGGCAGGTGGGCTTGGGTTCTGTTTAGGGTGGTTCCTTAAGGGTTTGGACCTTTGGATTGGTTCCATGTTTTGTTTTATGTTAACACTATTCAACATCCCCACAGCACACTTTCCACTGCCCATATACATAGCCGAAATAATTGTGTGTTTGGTCAGTAGTTCAGTTGGTTGGTCATATATGTTGGTTTGCTGATCAGGTTTGGTTTGTTGCATTTTGTTTGGGTATTTCCAACATGGTAAAGATGGTTTGTTGTTTCCAGTATTTGTGTTGTCTGTCTGGGTTAAGTTTCCTCCGTTCTGGCTCGGTTGGTCCTTGTGATTTTGGTACTGGTTTTCTGTCCAAACCATATAATCGCACATTTTCTAATCTTCCATACGCTACACTAATCCCTTTACAGATTTCATGATACTTACTTTATTCTAATAAATAACTTTATCCCTTATCATGTGTGGATCCCGATCTTTGCTCTGACCCGAGCCTCGTCTTAATGCAGCCAAGGAGATGGAAGAGCGTTATGAATAATTATTAGATGATTGTGTTGTACAATGAAAGACAGTAAAGATTCAATATGAATGGCAAAATAAGGATGGGATTTTATTTGAACAATAAAATATGTGTTGGGCAAATTATAGCCTTTTGAATTATTTCATATTCAAAAGGCGAAGGGGTGAAAAAATTTAAGAAACATATTTAAGAAATATAGGCCTACTCAAAGCCCAAATCATTGATATCATACCCTATCCAATATTAAAGAAATTTGAATTTGAATGGTAACAATTCCGTTAAATCCTCGTCCTCGTTTTGATAGTCTCACTCATGGCCGATCAGTGTGTTCCTTCTGATTAGCTCTTAATTGAGATCACCTGTCACGCACCCCTTTATTAAAGGTGAACACAATGGGTTTGGTTTACTTTTCCTATCGGCCTGTGTCAATCGAGGTTGAGTTTAGTGAGGGTTGAAAGTTTTCGATCTAGATTGCCGATCACTATTGTCACTTTATACAAACTGAAAGTATGCGTTGTTTGTTTTTGTGGGCATTTGACTGAACAGCCCAGACAAATATTGCTACCAACATGGCACTTCGAAACAGACCACTGCAGTGAGTAAAAGTTATTTTCCTTTATTAAATGTTGACGTTTTTGGGCTGTCTCCTCAGACACAAGCCATCAGTATCCCTGCTCTTTGCACCTTGACATGCATGTCACCGCTGTTTGTTAACCTAGCTTTGCTGATTTGTATCTTGTGATGTGTGTGTGTTTTTCTTAACAGGTGTTAGATGACTGACAAGATCTATGGGGGGGCCCCCTTTGGGCCCCCCCATACCAACTTAGTCTTCAAAGGAATCTAGTGCCATGGGACTCCAGTGTCTTAAAAACATCCTCGGAATACATGTGTATGAATGGTCCACTGAAGGGTTGATCTGGAAGCCACCACGGTCCACGCAGTAATCTGCTGCGTGGGCCGTAGTGGCTCTCAGAGCCATCTTTCGGTCTCGGTCAGGTTTTGTTACAGTTGCCCTTCAATGTAGCAGGCTACGGGTTTCTGAAGAAGCCTGCTTTACGTAGCATTGGAGTACAAATATTGTGCAAAATGCTCATGTAATTGCACTAGCACTGGTAACCTGTAGATTAGCTTAGTTTAACGTCATTCGGTGCTGTCTGTCAAATGTGTGGCTTACTTTAAGTCCACAAGGCCCTCTGGTAAACCACGTTGGAACACCCCTGGACAAGGTGATTAGTCACTGGGTGTGTTCTAAAGTTTTGTTCCATTTTTCACTAGTTGGTTAAGGTTTGGTAGAATTGTTTGGATGCTAGCGACGTGATGGCGTATGTACAAGAGCTTACTGTGGCCAGGCCACAGTTGCGACGGCCACGGCCAGATGGCCTAGTGTGAGTGCAACCTTGATTGCATTTGTATACTGTTTACCATTGGATGTTTATGCAATTTGGCTTAATTCATCCGCTGTAAAGCTGCATTTGACTATTCCAGGGTCGTTTTGTACAGGCTTTCAATTGACCATGTTGACTAGTTTGTGCGAAGTTTTATTTTTTTACCCTTGCTTACAATCCAACGGTTGCGACCACTTATGCAACTGGGCTGTGAACCTTGCAATTCTAGTTGCATATTTGTACACGCAAGCTTGTCCATTTCTATCGCCATCACTAACACTAGCTTCAGCATTTCCTTGTAGGCCATTAGCTGACTTGTGTATTGGAGCGATGATTTGGGTATTTTAAGATACTTGAAAACCTAAAATAAAGCAAAATGCGTGTCTGGTGTGCAAGAGCCAATTTGTTGGCTTGCAGTAGTCGAGGAGTTGCCGTAGGTCGTAAGCCATCTGGAGGTTGTGGCAATGGACGATTGTGGTAGATCTGCCATCCAAGAAAGGTTAATTCTTCTGAAGCATGATTAATAGTTTAGTAAATTGAATCTATTCATATAGAACTATAAAATCCAAGACTGCAGCCAGTAACTTGGATCGCAATATGAGGAAAGTATTGGTCTTCATTTGTCACAACAGAATAATTAACATGACTAACTGGGTTTCTTCCATTTCTAACTAGGGGGACTTGACTGAGTCTACTGGATTAATCAGTAGCGGTACTTTGCCCAACAGATTTGATGGCATGACTACAGGGTGACAAAGACAATTATTCCCTGCCTATCAAAAGAGACTTCTAAAACATATCTGCTAGAACAGTTCCTATACTTTTTGTATAATTTGGTCATGCTGCAAATTTACTTTTTGTAGTTGCTCCATATTTAGTTCTTTGACAGACTCACCTGCTAGAAAAGTCTATTCAAATCGGCTAAATATAATGAACTAAATTAATGGCCATGAAATGTTGTCACTCATACTAATGGCAAATGCCCCCTTTCAGTTGGTGGTTCAACACTGATGTCTCTCTAGGCTTGAGGGAGAGCTCACAAGTAAATTACACCAATGTCCTGGAGCAATTGGGAATACACTTTTATTTAGTCTACCTGACCAGGGAAATCTTTGAACTATAGGTCACCTAACCCAAACTTTTCACTCTTGTTAGGTTGTCCTTTTCTCTTGTTTTAACCCGAAAGGGCTGAAAATATCAACATTTCAGGTATTCTGTTTGGATAATGTGCAAAACTTGTGGCTTCACTAATAAAAAAAATTAACGAATGTATTTTTCTTAATGTGGTTAAACTATTTAAAGATTTGTATGCAAAATATTTCTGCTCAATTTGTGGTTAATGAAACTCAACTTTTTAATTTGATAAAACACAACTATGGGTTAAAGGTATTTGCTTTGGGCACCTTTTGATATTTTTAGAATCTAGCTCCATTGCCGTTAGAAATGGTGTCTCCCAGTACTGCAAAGTGCTTCCACAAGTTTAAAAAATGGGCGGAAAAGGAACTGCCAACTAAATCTATTAAACATGGGTAGAAAGTTTCCATGGAAGCTCTTGGCTGCTGGTTCCCAACACAGCTCCACTGTTAGCCTGTGACCTTGCGTTTAATTTTTTTGGACTTTTGGTGACTTTCCCAAAAGAGAAATGAACTGGGTTCTCATTTATAAAACTGTGCGTAGGATCGTTACCAAAAATGTGCGTACGCCCAGAAGCCAAGTTTGGCGTGCGCCAAAAAATATTCAGATTTATAAAACACTGCGTACGCAATCTTTGCTTTATAAATCACATACTGACTACAATTATGCGCAGCTGAATCAGCTTCACGTGCTGCCCTCTACACGCCCCTTTTTAACCATAAATGGTCAATGCAAATGACCTCATGAATGCGATCTGCATATAAAACGGACTCAGATTCCGGTATTATGTCTTGTTGGAAACAATGGCAGAAGTACTGAGAAAATCAAAAAAGCGAAATTTCACGGAGGTTGAAGTGGAGACACTTGTGGGTGAGATGGAGGCCCGAAAGGTAGTTTTGTTCGGCGGTCACAGGATTGGGATCGCCAACAACAAAAAGCAGAGTGAGTGGCAACATGTTGCTGCAGCAGTGAACTCTGTCAGTAGCACGGAGCGCACTGTCCCAGAATTAAAAAAAGAAATGGTCTGACATAGTTACATATTTTTATCTAGCCTACCAATAAATCGTTATGGTCCCTAAATACCCCCTCCCTCCGAATCCTGCCATTTGCATGGTCCGCCAGAAGTGCCATATGGTGCAGCATTACCACGGCGCTCACCTCTGTATTTATAGGGTTACGGTAATAAGACTGACGAGAACGCCTTGGATAATCAGTTTGTAATTACCCACGTAAAATGTTCTTGAACATAACCCCTTTTTAATGCCTGATTTGTCATGAAAAGCATCAAGAGTAACGGACAACGATTGTGATGAGTGTGGCTTGGTTTTGTGTGAACGACCTGCAGTGAACGACTGCAGGTCGTTCACACAATAGAGGAGTGTTTGAAGCGACGTGTGTGGATTGGTCATTGAAAATCAAGCTCTGGCCAGCAGAGGCACTATAGAGTATGGACTAAACACTCACACACTTTCAGATCCCCTCTTGGCAAAAAATGCGTCAAAATATTTTAGGCATGTTTTTAGGTTGATTTAAGGCATGACCAAAAGGGGACCTGAAAAATGTCCCCTCTTGGCTCGGAGGTCCCCTGTTGGTGAAGGTGTTACGACGCCGAAGCTCACTGTTGGATAGTTAGGCGAGTACACACACACACACACACACACACACACACACACACAGCCTCATCCCAGGCACACAGCCTCATCCCAGGCACACACACACACACAAACACACACAGCCTCATCCCAGGCACACACACACACTCACACACACACACAGCCTTATCCCAGGCACACACTTCCACAGAGAACACGACACATACATCTCGCAGACACACACACACACACACACACCCATAGCCTCATCCGAGGCACACACTTCCACAGAGAACACGACCCATACATCTTGCAGACACACTGACAACACTAGGTTGTAACAATACATTCCACCACGGTCATATGTAGGTGGATAACAGTTTCTGTTTTAGATTTTTTTTGAAAGCCAAGAAGGACTGGGACATTTTTACGAAGCCTTCAAGCTTATTCCATATCTGTGGTCCCCTGGAAACAATACCCAGGCTAGTGCTCTTCAGTTTTCTTACTTTGCCAGTTATCAAATGTTTTTTCCTGGTATAGTGTGTGTGCAGTGGACGAGAGATAGGTACAAGCTCACATAGGCGGGTGTTCATATTATTTACCACCTGGTACATTGTGCATGCATTGTGATAGGTGTTGATTTCAGGAAGCTTGAGGAGACCATATGAGTGGAACAGTGAGGCAGTTGGAGCATTGAATTTTGACCAGGATATTGCACGTATAATCTTTTTCTAAAGGGACTAACTTTAAAAGATGACTAGGATATGTATTGCACCAGATGATATTGCAGTAGGTGATGTGGGGTTCAAACAGATGTATACAGTGTAAGGAGCGTTGAAAGTGGGAGGAAATGTCTTATTTTGAAAAAAAGTCCAACATATTTGGAAAGTTTATTTAATAATTGAGTGTGTCTTTAAAATTGTGTGTGTGTGTGTGTGTGTGTGTGTGTGTGTGTGTGTGTGTTGTGTGTGTGTGTGTGTGTGTGTGTGTGTGTGTGTGTGTGTGTGTGTGTGTGTGTGTGTGTGTGTGTGTGGGCTGGAGGTGGGCAAGTGCTGGGAGGACAGCGTGCTACGCATTGAGTGGGTGATTGTATTTAGGATCTGGGCCACGTGGACCGTTCTGCCAGCCGGGACATCTAATGTGGGGACTAAGGGAAGTACCGGGGAGGTGGGGGCATTATTGGGAGTGGTGGGGATCAGGGCTGGAGAGTCTTCCACCGAGAGGTGGAGGAAGACTTCAGGTATGAATTAATTGAACATTAGTTTGTTCACCTGACTAACCATCCCTGATGGTGGGGTGTTGGTGGCGATGGCTTGTGAGAGGATGGCGTAGTGGTGAACTGCTTGGATGACTTTGGAGTAGGTCTTGGTGATGTGGGTGAGTGGAGGTAGGTTTTGTGTGTTGGGAGATGGTTGTCTGTGTGGTGTGGCAACACGGCTCGCCCCGTTCCAAACAGCCGACGATTCTCAGCTTACTGAAGCCACAATGGCACTTTTGTTCCAAACAAAGTACTTTACCAAACAAAACCAAAAACAGCTTGGAGGAATCCACGGTAGTGATGTTGCGCTTGATACAAAGTGTTGGCTGCGCTTGATACAAAGTGCTGGCTACGTCTAGGGGGAATAGGGGCACCATAACACATATTGACGTCAAACTGACTGGAGGAACAAAAGCACGCCACAAACTGTGTGCCAAGGGAAATGGGGAACTATAAGCAGAGCCAAATCAAAGAAAGAAAAAATTAAGTGACAACTACTAGTGAACACACAACCTAGGCTAATGCATACAGAGGGTGGCCCCCACTTCTAACCTGATGTGATAATATAGGAAAACTATGTGATAGTGTAATCCCAAGGGCATCTCACCTTTTCACCTAAACCCCTATGGCGTCCCAAGCCCCATACAAATAAATGTCCAGACAGACAACGGAGTGGGTTACAACGGGGAAACGGGTGCAAACTATAAAGGCCTGATGACTGCACAACAACATCACACTCGAAAGGACATCCGCACACACATTCTCGGAGTACTTCTTGTGACTAATCACATGGTTGTACCCCTGAACAATCAGCGCCCACCGCAGTCACATAAATTCCAAATTCCATCAGGTTCCATCAGATTCTCGGCAGGCAGCCAAGAAAAAGGTCAGTGAATTTAGAATATTCAAAGAAATGGAAAATTAATGGCTTGAAACGTTTTCGGATTTCCCCAGTTATCCTTCCTACACCACTCATTAGGTGGGGATTGAACCCCTGACGACCGGGTGCAAGCCTGACGCCTTACTTCGAGACTATCTCCCTGATTTTGAATGTGCAGTCAATAGTACTTATTCATTCAAAAGATCGGCGACTTTAATGGCAGGCGGCCTCTCTGTTTTTATTAATCGTTAGGTTGTTCCCTTATTGAGTTATTATATGCTTGTACTCCTCATAGACCTCCACATGTAGCCTCTGTTCGCCGCTGGAAAAGATCCCGCTCTGTCCTTTTTGGACATTTGATCCATGATTAAACATTCACGGTTCTGGGCTGGTTACATATCTCGTGAGCGCGCGTAAGCCATGATAACGTAAGCCTGGATGGAACTAACCTGAGCAAGGCGCGGCTGAACTGGGTGGACGGAACAGCTTAAGCCTCAAGTGGAAGTTGGAGTTAGTTCTAACCGGGCTTAATCAACTAAGCGCCGCTTTCGTTAGCGACTTTGATGGAATACCCCCCAAGTATGAACGTGAGGTTTTCAAAGGACATTTTCGTTTACTTCAGTCCACTGGCAAGGCTGATAGACTGATCTATCCAGCACAGATCTAGGTGGACACGCCCACTAGTGATGTCATATGGGGCAGATTTTCGAAACGGCTTGTAAGGCTTGTCACACTCGCACCTGGTGGTTCGATATGTCTCCTTTAAGTTAAACAATGAACATTTGATTCAAGTTTGTTTTTGAATGTCAAAAGTAGAAGAGATCATAAAATTAGCCTCCTGCACACGCTTTAAAGTGGAAATGAAGCACTGAGAACTGTGTCAATTTTTTGTTTGTTTTTTCATTTTTGGAAACACATGGATTTTCATCAATACTGAAATTCAAGTAGTTTCACCGTAAAATGACATGTTTATAACGACTTTCGCCTCTAGGGCGCAGCCATGTTTTAAAAACGCAGGCGCTACGTCATCAGAATGGTTGGCTCTTTAAAATAAACATGTCGGATATTGGAAGAAGAACAGGGGGGTCCTTTTGTATTGCCCCTGGCTGTTCAAACGAATTTTATCGGTTAAAGGAGAGCGGTAGAATAGTTCATTTCCATGTAATTCCCGTCAAGAAGCCTGAAGTGCTCCGAAGATGGTTAGCTGCATTGAAACGCCTCAGCCCCCCAATGGGACCAGGGCAGAGAGTATGTAGCGACCACTTTATAGAGGCTGATTACATCGAAGAGGGAGCTTTTTCTGAAGATGGGAGATTTGTTCGCCGTCCCACCAATCGCCTGAAGCCAGATGCTGTGCCAACTATTTTTAATTTTAGTGGATATAGTGCTGGATACACGGACATACCCGTCAGATCGGACCCGGGCGCTGCTCTTATGCGCAGCGAAAGAGCGCAGAAACGTGCTTGCCAGGCAGAGGAACGAGAGGTACACTTAGCTTCTACTACTTGAGAAACAGATAAATTAGTACAAGTACACTCACTGTTTGAAGATTGTCTTGTTTGCAGACTAGCTCGCTCCATGCTCTTGATAATTTCTAATCCATCGCCAAAATAATCCATTGTTATCGGAAATAATCCATTTGCAAACACCGTCGGTTGCACTATTTTCGCATATTCACGTGCACACCCAAATGGCACGACAATTACTTGTATCATGAAATTAACGAACTGTAAGGCAGCGTGGAGCCCAGCTGCTGCACCCGTGTACTTTACTTTTCTTATCTTATTATATTATAATAATTATTATATATATATATAAAAAATATAATAATGTAATAATATATAATGTGCAATATATATACATATCTTACACTGCATTACTACAGGTTCATTTCATGGCAGCAGACACTCTCCATGTCAGTGGACATAGGGACACAAACCCCACACAAGCACCACCGATTGTTTCCTGTGCGCTCAGATACATCTCTCTCTCCTTCATCTATTTCTCCTCCATAGTCAGGCTCTGTTGGGGGCACTAAAACTCCGACTTCTCTTACTGGCTCAAAAGCATAGGCAATTGGATGCCTGCCCTCATTGGTGGGTCTATCCAATTCGTCCATATCCATTTTGTTGAGGCAGTAAGCTACCTGTGAGGCTATGAGCCGCTATGTAAACAACATAGAATGTTAATACCAACCATTCTCGTGACGTCATCGTATTCTGAAAACAGAGATGGCGGCGCACAGGCTGAAAACATTGTAATTAATGCAACGTGTTTGTGCTTCATTCTGAATAACGGGACATATTTCCGACTTTTTTTCTATTTATGGTATATTTAAATATTTAACTAGTGCTATAGACATGTTTTATTTGATTGCTTCCTTTCCACTTTAACCAAATGATACACAACTACAGTTTCCTGCAAGGAAAAACGACAACAAACAATATTAACTGTTTATCAACATCCAAAATTAATCGTACAAACCATCATGATAGGTATGAGATAAAACATGATCTATTACTTTGTCAATAGTGTCAATTTACTGCAGAAATCAAATAGCTTAAGAAGAATGAGATAACAAACGTAATGGTATAATGAACAAAACACATTCATGAACAAAATGCAAGCTATTATTAAAGTGTAATCCCGGCCGAAGGGTTAATTGAACCCAGGGTCTTTGTTTTGGCATGTAAACTTGTCAAATAAGCCCTCCAGATACTTTTTTTTCATTGAAAATCGAGTATGGAGTTTGCCCGGCGCAATGTTTTGCTTCCATGTTATTGGCTAGGGGCACAGCGAACGCTTTCATATCGGCCTTTTTTTTACCACTAATGTAACTCAAAATACCACCAAACCTCTGCAATTGCATGATTAGGGTCCCTTCACATAAAACGAAGCGTCCACAACTTAGTTAGCGTAGCGGGTTTTCCAATTCTGTGCCTTACCAGTAGGTCAATGTTCCAAAAGAGACGCAAACAAATTTAAAACTTCCAAGTATCACGAGGGGAGACCGTTAAGTAAAATTCGTTGGCGTCTCTTTTATATTATTTACGGTAGCCGGTAATCGACTTGTGTTGACTTCCTGGAAACATGGACCTACCGGTAATTGCACAGACTTGGAAAACAGTCTTTTTATAATAAACTCCCGTTACGCTAACTAAGTTGTTGATGCTTAGTTTTATGTGTAGCGACCCTAAGAATGCTACTGGAGAGGTTTGGTGCAATTTTGAGCTATATTAGTGGTCAAATAGATGCAGATATGGAAGCGTTCGCTATGCCCCTAGCCATAACAAGGGGGCCAAAAATTCCGCTGCGCAAACTCTATCCTCGATTTTTATTGGAGAAAGTATCTGGGGGGCTAATTTGATGTGTTTACGTACCAAAACTGTGAGCCTGGGTTCAATTTTCCCCGGAATTACACTGGAGAGAGTGGAGAAAAGCAGATTCTAAAATCAGTGCTCATATACGTCAATCTTTTGTCCTGTTGTGATGCAGGTTCTGAACACCACTGTGAAGCATTTAGAGAATCTGAACAGACCAGAGATGTTATTACATACCCTATACAAAAAGCAACCACAATACTGTAACATAGCCCCTCTTTAGCGGTCTTAAATATAGGCATACTAATATTTAATAAAGACAATAACAAAACAAAAAGTAAATTAATTTAGAATATTTCCGAGCAGGGATCAAAATCGTAACCTCCACACATTTACATTTAAGGCATTTAGCAGACGCTTTTATTCAAAGAGACTTACAATTGGTTTCAGAGCAATACACATTGGATTAAAACAAATTAATGTTTGCATCAGAGAGTGAATTATACATGGTTTATTGAATATATGAAAAGTTGCTCATTGTGCTCTATATTTCTTTAGGGCTGTGTGTGACTGTCTTACAGATGTGAAATATGTATTGCTCTGCAAATACATCTTGGAACATATATAACAACATTACAGTGCTGGAATAATGTAAATAAAAAAGGTGTATGTTATGATAAATGAATTGGGTGTGTGTGTGTCTTGTTGCGACCATGTGAATATTTTCCTAAATATGTTCCACATAGTTGGCAGGGAACAGGCCTTGTTGGCCATCTTTGCTGCAGCCACTCCACCAGGCTTCGTCCACCGTCTCCACATCACTGATGATGTCGCCGGGTTCAAAGGAGATCTCAGATTCGTCTGCTGTAAAAAAAAAAAAATATGCTGACACATAAAAAGTCTGACAGACAATTACAAAGTAGGTATATGGGACAAATAAAATGCATGAAAGAAATAAAGAAATTACAACGTACCCGCTTGGTAGTCATAGAGGGCCTTCACGCACATTTGTGTCTCCATAATTTCCTGAATGACAACAAAGGAAACTATGAGTGGGAGTATCAAAATTGCTCTGAACAGTACAAATTTATGTTAAAATAAAAAGCGTTCTGTGCGCTAAAAGCTTCATTTTTTTTCCCATGTCACCGCACAGGAAGTGTGCTGGTGTAACTCTACCTCTTGTCCATTCTCATAAACCTCCACTTTCTCTTTCTCCTCCTTCTCCTCCTCCTCCTCCGCCTCCTCCTCCTCAACTTCCTCTTCCTTCTCCTCCACTTTAATGTATTCTCCCTTGACGGGTTCGAGGTGGTAGCACCCAGACAGCTCTGGGGAGCTGAGCTCGGTGTCCGATGGACTTAGGGATCGTTCTGGAGAAAGTGCATCAAAACATTCAGGCTTAGGACAGTAGATCGGTTGTTGTAATAATATCCCAATACGATAGCACTTTATTGTCAGAGCAATTCTGAAATTTGTCTTGCATCCCAGCAGCTCTATTTACAAACATCAGACAGGACCCACAAATACAATTTAAAATGCATACATTCATCATAACATTACAACAGACGACAACATTAAGGCCCATCAGCATGCATTTGGTCTGGGATTAAGTGCCTGATTCAGTTCGAGGATTGACTGGTGAACAAAAGAGTGCTTTAGTTGGAACCCTACATCTCATAATACTAAACACGTGTGTTTAAAACATAGCAGGATGTAGGGTATTTTGATAATGTAGTGTGGTGTACTATAGTATATCATAGTATAATAAATGATAGTATCAAAGGTCTGTTTAAAAATATAATTTAGAGGCAGACCTATGCCGTTTTCTTCCACAGTGTCCCCGTTTGTGAAGCCATTGGTTGATACAATCACCGTAGCCTGTGTGATTTGCTGTCCATTCGTTTCCGTATCTGCAAAAAAATAAAAGTATAATGCTATTTGCAATTCTATATTCTTAGAAAAAGCACCTTACAGTTAAATTGAAATGATGCAAGATGAGAACAAGAAGAGAACACTGTACCGGCCACTTCTAGCCCCGGCTCTTCCTCCAAGTGGACCAACATGCTTGACTCTTGCGGGAGCAGAGCACAATGCTGTTGGTCGTTCACCAGTTCTTCATCCTCCGCCCCCCCGTCTTCCGCCACCATCACTGGTCCTTCCACAGCAGCCTCTGGTTCTGTGTCCGATTCCTGGGCCGTCGGCTCCTCTGTCTGCACTGCGACGGGCTGACGGTGCGGCGGGGCGGTAGGAGGGGGTCGGGGCTCTGGCGCGGGTTCATCTTCACCCTTCCTTACTTCATTCTCCTCTTCTTCCTCTTCTTCCTCCACCAACACAGCCTGTGCTATGTAGCATGAGTCCAGCTCGGTGTGCACCGGAGTGGCAGCATGGAGGTCTGGAGGGGGGACACATAGAGAGAGAAATTAATCAGTACATGTTGAAGTTGAAGACGTATGAAAGCGGCATAAAGCTAAACCAATCCGGTATCCGGATTGACATTCAGGTTCCCCACCTCTGTTGGGCTGTGGACTGACGGGAAGTGGCACACTGGGTGCCTGTGGCACTGGGTCCACCTCAACCTGGACTGGGGAGAAGGCCCGGACCGCCCACGCCTGACCCGGGCCGAGGGCCTGGGAGGCCTGGCTCTCGGGTGGTGTCATCGGCGTGGTCTCCCCTGCGTGGGCGGGTGAGGCGCTGTCGTCTCCCGGGGGACAGGACGCCAGGAGCGAGGCGGGGGGGGCGGACGGTTGCAGCGGGGCGGGGGACGTGGCGATGGCGGTGGCTGGGTCGTCCGACGCACTGTGGCGACGGCGCTGGTTGTGGGGACGCAGGGTAACCCCGGGAGACGGAAGGCTGGGCGGGGCCGAGTCCGGGGGACCGGGGTGCACGGGGGAAGGGGGCGGGGACTTGGCCGGGGGCGGGCGGCTCTGGGGCGAAGGATGGAAGTCGGGGCTGGTGGGCGGGGGCGAGCGGAACATCGGAGAGGCGGGCCCCCGGGAGAAGGGGGAGACGAACGGGGGGCTGCGAGGGGAGCTGTCCTCGGGGGCCTTGGAGAAGATGAAGGCCGTGTCCGTCAGGCTGCGCTGGTAGCGCCGTGCCGGGGGTCTGCCTGCACACAGCGGGCCCAGAGGAAAGAGCATCAGTACCGTGAGGATGTTCAACACAGCAATCTAAAGGTGGCGTATTATCCCACCAGGTGTGAGTGTGATTAGCTGTTACAAGGCGTTTTGAAAATCGGCCTCTTCTGACATCACAAGTGGGCGTGTTAAAAACTGCAAGTTTATTCAGCTTCACCTCACCTCCACAAGGGACACCAAGTGGTGATTCAGGGTAATGGATAGCTCCTCCCACTATAAATAGAGGCCTAGTGAGGCCTTCCCCCCTTTGTTCTCACCACAACTGAGTGTGTGAAGGTGTTTGCCGTGTGTCTTTTGAATTCCCTTCACTGTAAGTTCACCTTTACTATTTTTTTATTTAAATATATATATTTAGATAGTAAAACATTAAGTGAGCAACATGCAAAGACACACACTGTAACAGGATCTATGATATACTGTGCAGGTTTAATAGACGGAGACACTCATGTTGCGGGTGTAGCCTTGGGTACTTTATTACATGCTTGTTTACGTTACAAGTGTTCACCCCTAAACCTTCCCAAACCTCCTTACAGGTTCCTACGCGTATCACTACACACACAACACACAGAAACCAGTAATGTATTAAACAAAAAAATAACAAACGGGCAAGGCAACACACACTGTGGCAACCCCGATCGTCGGCGGCTGGGATTTCCAAAGGAGACGCTCCAAACAGTGCGTTCTCCCCCTACTGCGTCTCTCCGACTCCGCTGTCTCCCCTGTCTGGTGTGTGCTCGGTCCTTAAGAGGCCTCTCCCGTCTCCCTCCCCCAGGTGATGCGTGGTTCGACCCCCCCAGTTGGATCAGGGTTGCCACACACCCCCACCCTTAGCTGCAAGTCGGGGACCCCCCGGGATAGACCTAGGCAGGCGTCCCTCCGGGACAGTGTGTCTGCGCGTCCGGGCCGATGGACCACCTGGAAGTGGTAGTCCTGCAGCGCCAGGAACCAGCGCGTCACCCGGGCGTTGGTATCTTTGGCATTCGCCATCCATTTCAGGGGGGGCGTGGTCTGTGACTAGGGTGAAGGTGCGTCCGAGGAGGTAGTAGCGGAGCTTCTCCAGGGTCCACTTTATCGGCAGCGCCTCCTTCTCTACGGTAGAGTAGTTTCTCTCGCTGGCCAGGAGTTTCCGGCTGATGTAGGACACCGGGTGCTCCTCGCCTGACCGGACCTGTGACAGGACCGCTCCCAGCCCCACCTCAGATGCATCGGTGTGGACGACGAAGGGGAGGTTGAAGCCCGGGGATGATCAGGAGTGGCTCGGTGCAGAGGGCCTGTCGGAGGCATGAGAACGCCTCCTCGACCTTCTCCGTCCACTCCACTCGGTCGGGTAGAGCGCTCCACGTCAACTCGTGGAGGGGGCTGGCCAATGTCGCGAACGCAGGGATGAACCGTCTGTAGTATCCCACGAGTCCCAGGAACGACTTCACCTGCCTCTTCGTTCTCGGCCGGGGCCAGGTCCGGTTGGTCGCTCGTCCTGCGGCTTCACGCTGCCCCTCCCAACCTGATAGCCCAGGTAGGACGCCTCTTCGAGGCCCAGGCGGCACTTCTTGGGGTTGGCCGTGAGGCCGGCGGCTCGGAGCGCCCCCAGTATGGCACGGAGGTGGTGTAGGTCCCAGGTGCTGCTGTGTATGACGATGTCGTCTATCTAGGCGGCGGCGTACTCCCCCCCAGTCCATCATCCGTTGGAAGGTCGCGGATGCCCCATGCACCCCGAACGCGAGGACCGTAAATATACATAATAATATGTAAAATATATATATAGTGTGGCAACCCCGATCGTCGGCGGCTGGGAATTTAAAAGGAGACGCTCCAAATGGGGTTGCGGGTCAACGGTTTTTATTCGTTCACCTCACTTGTAAAAAAGGTAAAACAAAAGAGAACAAAGGTTCTTCTTCTTATGGGGTAAAAAGGGTCAGTCTCTGGCTCTGGTCTGGCTGCGTGGACGGCGCTCAGTCCTGGGGGGAAACGTTTAGGCGTTACTACGGGTTGGTGCGTTCTCCTCCTACTGCGTCTCTGCGACTCGGCTGTCTCCCCCGTCCGGTGGGTGCTTGGTCCTTAAGAGGCCTCTCCCGTCTCCCTCCCCCAGGTGATCCCAATGTCCGTGATTGCCCGGGTGTGCTTGATGCGTGCTCCTGCGCCGCCGTGCTGAACGGCACATACCTCCCTCAGACTACCTGTCCGCGGAGCTGGCGTGGTTCGACCCCCCCCAGTTGGATCGGGGTTGCCACAATAGTAAAACAATAAGTTATAAACACACAAAGCAAATTACTCCCCCTGTCTCCTGAACATGAATCTGATACTGGTCTCATCAGAATGGGAGGTCGACTTCGAAGAGTGGAGACACTTGATTATGAAAATATCCATCCAACTGTATTGGATCCAAAACATCCCCTAACCAAACTCATTATCAAGCATTATGACGAGAAACTGCTCCACCCAGGCTCAGAACGTGTACTGGGCGAAATGAGACGCAGATACTGGATTCTGCATGGTCGCCAGGCCATAAGACAGCACCAACACCAGTGTCCAGACTGTCAAAGATGGAGAGCCAATCCAGTCATTCCCAAATTGGCAGATCTTCCACCAGCCCGCCTTAGATTTTCTAAGCCCGCCTTCTGGTCCACAGGCATGGACTGTTTTGGGCCTTTCACAGTTGAAGTAGGTCGCCGCTCTGAAAAAAGGTTGGCCATTCTATTCAAATGCTTGACAACTCGCTGCATACATATCGTTCTGCTTGACAGTATGGATGCAGATACCTTCCTGATGGCCTTCAGGAGATTTGTTTCACGCAGAGGGAAACCCTTTGAACTCCTCTCTGACTGTGAAACTAATTTCAGAGGAGAGGCAGAGCTGCAAAATGCCTTCCAGGCCATGGCACCAGATTTAAAGCAGCAATTGGCCCACACACAGGTGAACTTTCAATTCAATCCTCCATCTGCCCCACATTTTGGCGGAGGCTGGGAACGAGAGATAAAATCAATTATAGTGGCCTTCCATGTTGCAGTAGGAAACCAACCAACAACGGAGACAGTCGGACACACAGTCATGGTTGAAGTAGAAGGTATTCTGAAATCAAAACCTCTCGGATACATCTCCTCTGACCTTGCTGACCAAGACCCTGTTACACCAAATATGTTGCTGATGGGGCGGCCAGACTCCTCTCTTCCTCAGGCAATCTACTGTGGAAGTGAACTCCTTCGCAGGAGGAGATGGCGCCACAGCCAGATCTTAGCAGACCATTTCTGGACAGCCTTTATACACCATTACCTTCCGAACCTTCAAATCAGGCAGAAATGGGAAACTGACAAAGGGAACATGGAGTCAGGTCAGGTGGTGATGGTAGATGACCCCCAATATCCTCGAGCATCTTGGCCCATCGGAAGGATAACTGAACCCTACCCTGGAAAGGACGGAAGGGTCTGCAGTGCTAAGGTCATACTTAAAGGCCGAGCATACATACGCCCTGATTCAAGATTAATCCCAGTACCGGAAATCACAGACGAAGAAACGAAATGAAACGCATTTGCTGCACAAATCCGGGAGCGGCTGTTAGAAACTGCAAGTTTATTCAGCTTCACCTCACCTCCACAAGGGACACCAAGTGGTGATTCAGGGTAATCGATAGCTCCTCCCACTATAAATAGAGGCCTAGTGAGGCCTTCCCCCCCTTTGTTCTCACCACATCCTCACCACAACTGAGTGTGTGAAGGTGTTTGCCGTGTGTCTTTTGAATTCCCTTCACTGTAAATTCCCCTTTACTCATTGGATTATTGTTTGTTTAAGAAATGATTGTGATGGTTTAATAGCTAATCTTTACCTGTTAAATTATGTTATGAAGGTGTTATGAAACCAGGGTGGAGCAGTTTCTAACAGGGCGTGTCCACCTGGATGTTTGACGGATGGATGAGCAACGTTTGCTGCAGTCCACTGGGTAGGCTGGTAGACTGATCTATCCAGCACACATCTGAGTGGACACGCCCACTTGTGATGTCAGAAGAGGCAGATTTTCAAAACGTCTTGTAATGGCTAATCACACTCGCACTTAAGGATGAATGACCACACACGCACACACACACACACACACACACACACACACACACACACACACACACACACACACACACACACACACACACACACACACACACACACACACACACACCTGTACCACTGCGGGGAGATGTGGGGCTGAGGGGGCTCTTAGACGAGGAAGAGAGCTGTCTGAAGAACTCCCGAGGGTTCATGGAGCGCTGGGAAACCAGGACTGCTGCCTCCTGCAGTTTCAAGGTATATCATAGAACAATAAGAGACACAGTTCTCTGCAGTATGGTCGACTGTTATTACTACTTAATTCAGTTGTTCATGTTGCACGATATATGAGAAGATATTGCATTACTTTATAACTAATCCTAATTACTTGCCTAGGAAGCAGAGGAATCTGCGAGATGTTTTTATTTGCCCTGGCATATATGACATTGTCACAGTCATCGTATCTAATATGGGGGGGTTCGATTTGATGAGTGACAGTGTACGGTCAGAACGCCACTGGGGCATTTTCTAGAACAACCTAGATTATTGCCGCCGATTGGTCACCTGTTTCGTAGCTCTGAGAGGTTCCAGCCTAATAGGCCTTTGTGAATTGGTCTGGTGATTAGGGCTGAACGATTCATCGAATTCAAACCAACATCGTGATATAATAGAACGCGATTTGTAAATCGCGAAGGCTGCGATACTGACTGGAGTTCAGCATAATTAGTATTTATTTCTCTTTTACCATTCAATAGTTAAATAACGATTTTATAATATCAATTCATCTCAAAAAATATAGGCCTGGCCTAAAGGAAAAAGCAGTTAATATTTTGACTCCTTCCAATGTTGTGTTGGTCAGCCTATATAATGATTTATTGCTTGCTTAGTGAATAATACAGGACATTAGGAACTTTCAAAGAAATATCTCATAATAAATCGCAATCACAATATTGGTTGAAATTATCGCAATTAGATTATTTTCCAAAATCGCTCAGCCCTACTGACGATGTCAGGCTACCTCATTATGTTTAATGTAATCCTCTTCACAGCAATCATTCACTTTACTTTTTTGGTATTTTGCCCAATAATTGCTGGCAGCTTTGTCTTGTGTCTATTAGCGATACCATTTCATTGAGCCAACAAGGAAAACAATCACTCTGAAATCATTATTTTCTTTTTCATCTGATTTCTCATTCTTATAATTTTACTGAAACACCCATTTTCACTGACACTACAGTAACAATCATTATTCCCTGTTATGTATTATGTATTAATTGTATGCTCTTTGTGTCTTTAGTTGTCTGTCTTGTTTGTATGTGTGTAATGTTTTTGGCATTTTGTTCAGGAACCCTCGAAAATGAGATGGTACATCTCAAGGGGTTATCCTAATAAAATAATTTCAATCAAATCATAAAAACAAGTTCACTCTTTTTACAATCAGAGGACATGTGACAAGGAGAAAAAGGGGCTTTAGTGAAAGCACATTGGACAGCGCTGTCATAATGAGGACGTACCGCTGCCATCTCTATGGACTCACTCCTCTTCAAACGGGCCCTCATGTTGTCCTCATGCTCCCTCTGCTGCTGCACCTGCCAGCAGGGGACCACACACTCAACGTACGCACAACTAATGGCCTAGGGGTACACCTACAGAGTTTCTCATGTCTTCACATAAACCCGCACACACGCACACGCACAAACAGACACAGACACACACACACACAAGAAAACATACATATCAACCACATTGTCTAGGGAATCTAAACTATGAACTCACCCATCTTGATTTCTCATGCCCGCGTAACTCTTCTTCTTTCTGTGCCTCTTTTCTCCTGAGAATTAAACATTTCAAAAATTGGTAATGTTTATCAATAAATTAAGTGTTATAATTGCAGTGGATTTACTCTTTGATTCGTCACCTTTTGTTATTTTTGCTGACCTTTTTATGGCGCTCACTTAAAGTATTACACAGGGCAGCCAGTAGAGGGTGCTAAATGAACAAGAGTATGAACTCATGGCAACTCAGTAGCTTTTCAAACCTCTGCTCTTCAATCATCTGGAGCTTTTCGTTCATCTTCCTATCTCTCTCATCGGCTTCCCTGCGTTCGTTCTGAACTCTTTCCCTCTCTAGACGCCTTCTGTCCTCCAACATACGCCTCCTCTCCTCCTCCTTTCGCTGCTCCTCCTCGCGCTGAGACAAACGGTCCGAGAAAAGAGGGGGGAAAAAATGTGACTACTTCAAACCGGTAGTCAGTAGTTTGCGGACCTCAATGGGTAGCATCCTTCCTGCCGGATCACATTTCAATGATTCCAATTGTTGAGTACATATTAGGAGTTTCCTTTCACCTCTGCACATGCCCAGAAGGAGTCTCTGTTGATTCTCCTCATCTCCATAGCAGCGTTTGTTTTTCTGTAGTTGGTGCCCTGAAAAAAACAAAAATGTGTGATTTTACTATGGTCCTCTGTCTCCCCCTAATGGACAAAAATGACATTGCAAGAAACCCACCACTGTCTCTTCTTTCTCTGCAGACCGGGAGCTCCTTCTGACTCGCTCCATGGGCGCTCGCGCTTGAACTTTACTGTGCTCGGCTGCGATCAACTCCTCTGTGACATCGTCCACCTTCTCTGCACTGATAAACACATGGGACTCCTAGGAACAGAAGAACATTGGGAGCTGTGAGACATTGCTTAAATCCTGACTTGAGAGAAGAAGAGTGTGTCTCTATCTCTGCATACACAAATGTATTTGGTTTATGAGCACATCTGTTTTATATGGAGGAATGGATGGTTTGTTTCTCTTTATGTTCTATCTTTCTTTCGTTTATTGTGAGGCATACAGTGTTGATTTCATTGGGGCATCACCCACTGTGTGTTGAACCTGAAGGCACTGTAAACAAAAGCATAGGAGCAAACTAAGACACCATCACAGGAGGAGACTGAGTGAGCACAGCGAAATGTGGAGAGGCCCGGGCTGTTCTGAAAGTAACGGCTGACCCAGAAAGCAGGACTGTTTAACCCGCTTCAAACGTGTTCAGGTGCATTCGTCAAAAACGTCCACGTTTTCCTTCCACACGGTTCCATCTGCAAGTCATACATCCTGGAGATAAAATAAATACTGTACTCTCCAGTCCGTTCTCCCCTCTCCTCCCATTTGTCTCCCCAACTTCTCCTACTTTCTTCGATTTCTTCCTTCTTTATTTATTTTTATTTTTCCATCCAACGTCGTTCGATTCATGTTTTGCTAATAAGGATGTGGGGGACTGCCCTGACAGGAGGAGCTGCCCAGTGGATGGTGGTGGTGGTGGTGGTAGGCGTGGTTAAGCGGTTGTTAATGCCTGTTCATTGGTCTGTCGTGTGACCTCACCTTAACCCTGCTCTGTCCTCATGATCACTCACCGAGTGTCGAAAGTGAGGCACCTTCTCGACCATGGAGGGTTTTTATGCTAGGTTTTCATTTGTGTGAATTTAATCCAACACTATAAACTCAAGCGGCTCATTCATCGGTCGGTTGCCAGGCTCTGAGATCAACAAACAAAGGTGCGTTTGTAACCGATGGCTCCGGTTGACTGAGTGATTCAGAACTTATATAAACAATGACAGATCCTTGATATGTTTCTTCTTTGTCCTTCAGTGGCCTAAAGCGACCGCATCTTAGTGGAGATATATCAGATCAATCACACTGACACACAGACGCAAATCCAGATTCACATCCAAAGCATCACACACACACAAGTACAAAGAGCTGGGAGCTAGTTTTGACACAACGCACTCACTACCAGCTGAGACTTGTGTTGTAGGAGGGATGGATGGATGGAAGAAAGTAGAAAGAAAGAAGAATGGACAAACAAACTCAGAAAAAGGGGTTATGGTTAGGGTTAAAAATAAAATACCAAAAGTTCCCCTCACACAGGGGGTTGTCCTTTTATTAAAAACATTCCATGCTGATCCCTCGTACGAGAACTTGTATTTTTCTGAGAATATTAATAGTATAATATTTTGTTGGGTGATCTCCTGTCTTCATAAGGCAACACAAGAGCGGCCTAAAGCCACAAACTCCCCACGCTGTTATCCTGCTCTTCCCCGAAATATGAATAATGTGAATTCTGTGTTCTGAAAGTTCTATGAACCTTCAACAATGTTGTGTAGGTTCTCCCACTACTGACAGAATAGTTTAAATATCCACTCTGGGCCATCTAGGACTTTATTCTCTGGTTCCTCTGTGATGTAGTCGCTGTGAATATGCTAGAATGATGGTTTTCTATTTAATTTGGAAAGGGTGCTAGAGACTATTCGTCGACTGCTACTATAAACTCCCAAAACAGAAGTAAGCATGAACAATGTTATCTGACGGTATCATGTAAAGGATGCTGTGAGAAGAAACGTTGGTTGATTTATCAACATACATACACATGTAACAAACAGAACATATTTGGGGAGATTCCTAAATGCGAGAGGTAAACACGATTCCTGCTCTGACTGGCTGCTGGTTTTGAAAGGCGATTTCTGGAATCAAATCTTATCTGGGGAACAGTAAGCGATTTATTTTCATTGCTACCAGATGGTGTTTGCAGACAGGGGTATGACACATCGCCTCGCATCCTATTTCACCGGCATTCCTTGATGTCTGAAAATAACTTTGAAACAGAACGATAACGGTGGGTTAAGTGCCAAGTGCTCAGAACGCTTTATCGCCGACACGTTTGTGTCTGAGAGGCGGCCCGAACTTCACAGGATGAGGAGAGGATCTTCCAGTCAGCATAACCATGGGGTTACACAGTCCCGCTAATGCTCAACACATGCTGCGGCCGTGATGTCTGCACGGGGGAATGTGTGTTCTATCAATTTGAATCAGCCTCAGCTAATAAAAGACAAGAATAGTCAAGTTGTGTGTGTGTGTGTGTGTGTGTGTTTCTGTTATCAGCCTATTGTGAACCAACCAACCAAAACAAAAATTAATTCTGACATTAATATATTTAACACACACACACACACACACACACACACACACACACACACACACACACACACACACACACACACACACACACACACGAAATGCATAGTTTCGTCTCAAGTCCTATTGATGGCTTTAGTTTTTTTCTTGTACATATTAAAAAATGCATGGGAAGACACCAGATTCCAGAGTGCAGTCTGTCACAGTCCAGGTCCCAAAACCACTCCGCTCTCTCCAGAGTGCTCCACCGCCTGGGGTTTTGCCTTTATATGGAAACGGGTCAACCATGGAGGTTGACCCGAAGGTTAAGCTTAACCCCTGAACCAACCCCAGGTTAAATATGAAGTGAATGCTAAATCAGAGGCAGCCAACAAGCGCCTTGACGTCAATCGCGTTTTACTGCTACTCTCACAGCTTGAGCTCGATTCACACATCTACTAACAAAACATGAAACGCACATTTTTTGAGGCTTCGTGTTGTGTTTGATTGTTTCCATTTCACTCCATTGCCAACATTTCCCCGGAATCGTTTCTTTCTCCCACTTCCCGCCGCGGCTGTCACAACGAGTGTGGCAGCTCTGAATTGGGGATTCGTCTGTCACCGGGGGCAACGCAAAAGACACAATGGCGCTTCCACCAGAGCCCAGTCCTCCTCAGCCCCACTGTCGGGATGAAAGCACGGCGGACGAGAATAACCGCACACTGACACAACCGACACAACAGGAAGCGCAGAGCAGGACAGGAAACACTCTGGAGACAATGCAAGGTAAACTTCCGTGTGTAAATATAGTGTTTTCGTTCTGTGTGTGTCCCTCTTTAAGTCGGAATTGGAAGTGTCGTGAAAAATACGGATCGATGAGAAGGAATGGAAATGGGAGCAGCCAGGTGGCGTGTAGTAGCTACGGCATACAGCCTGGCTATTGCCAGACCAAGCTCAATGGTAGATTGCACGTTGGTCTAGGGAGGCTGCTGTCATTTTCTGCTGCACAAGAGGGATGATCAACGTGCCTAGTTCCACCGACTGTGTACACAATTGGCTGCTTGCCGTCGCTGACCTGTCGTCATTGTGTTGAACCAGCCAATAGTGTGCCAGGGGGAGAAGCCAGCTTGGTGATTGGCTCCCGCAAAAACATATCAGAAGCAGAAAGAAATGTATTGCTCTCCTCCAGACCATTCTGCAAGGCGAATTCAAATCGCCGGCAGAACGGGCTGGGGGTACCAAGTCTATACGGCATACACTTGAGGGATTGTGCGTGTGTGCAAGTTTCCATCCCCATTCGCTGAACCTAACTGTGTTATTCTGTGTTATCCGTTGCCGTGGAGATGGTTTCATCACAACCCCAAGGTGAGTAACTCAGGGCTATATGACCAAACAGTGAGTCGGCGGCTGAATATCGAACCTACCTTGAAGAAGTTCCTGATGGCGGCCATGTGGTTGGAACATTCCGTCCTGCGGTATTCATCCACATTTTGTCCCATCTACAGACACACACAGAGCCCCATCAGACCCCTTCACACATATTCCATAGCCTCTTTTTCAGCAGTACCGTAGTACTGCTGAAAAGTAAAGTAAAGATACAATAACTTTCAAAAAATGTCAATAACTATTCCAATCTATACCAAATCTAAAAGTGTGTGTGGCGATGGCTGGCTCAACATGTGCAACAGGTGTGCAGCCTCAACATGACCCAGAGTCCAATCAGACTCTGGACAGGTGAGGCTGCTTAAACCAGCCATCATCCACACACACTCGACAACATTTAAAACACATTATTTCAGAGCTGCAGGAAGAATGCATTAATCCATATGCAAGGCCATAGATTTGTTTGCATACTTCAATAAGCAGGTTTGCTTATGTGAATTGGCCACAATCTTCAACCATGTATGAGTGTGATAGTTTCATCCTTTTGGTATTATTAACATATTTCTTATCCTTTTAGTGTTTTCTTTGAGCGTGTACTGATATTTCACAATAGTTTAAAAGTTTTAAGTATGAATCAATATTGATTGATTGACTTGAAGTCTGATGAGCACGTGGTTAATGTGGGTGGTCCCTATTGCTTGAACTCACCCAGCTGATCATAGCGATGCACGGGCCTCCTGTCTCCGCCGTCCCGATTCTGCAGAGACCATACTGGGGCTTGGCCATGTGAAACTTTCCTGCCAGCTCTGCCACACCACCCGCTGGAGCGATCAGAGAGCCACAGGGGTATATATAGGAAGGGCAGGGCAGAAGATGGTATCAAAATAAAAAGGAAAACTGAAATATACTGAAACCATATTCAATATTCATTAGGAGACAGATCAATAAAACTCAGATCAAAGTGAAAGTGATTTATTATTTGTGTCTCCACTTCCAGATAGTCTGCGTCTAAACTTGCTTATGAGGAACACGATTCCTGTGTTATGTTCTGAGCTATCTTACCTCCAGAGTCTGCCAGTTTGAGCTTGTTGCTGATTCCTTCATATGTGAACAAAGCCCTGTGGACAGAGAGGCAGATGAGCCGACGTCACTCAACAAAAAAGAGCACAGGAGAAGTTGTGTGTGTGGGGAGCCTGGATAAGCTTTGCTCACTGTGAATCTAAAACAACAACAATATAAATTGTAACATACTGTATCTTTATGGAAAAGTCCCCAGCAGGTTGACAGCCTCATTCACCATGTGTTACTTCAATCATTGTGATCATAATTACCCACATAAAGATGCACGCACATGCACAAACACAGAAAACCACAGACACATGTGCAAACCTCCCCCCACACAAACATTTGTGTGTCTCACATACATTTGCATATACGTGTTTGTTCTTCAATTACACGTGGTCTCTGCATCATATCCACACACACACACACACTTTGTCCATACAAAGCAGTCTTAATTATTCAGGAAAAAATGTCTCTTCATTTTTGACGCATGCCCTCATTTCATTTGCTCCTTCTCTTTCTCTCTTGTTCTTCCATTAATCTCTCTCTCTCTCTCTCTCTCTCTCTCTCTCTCTCTCTCTCTCTCTCTCTCTCTCTCTCTCTCTCTCTCTCTCTCTCTCTCTCTCTCTCTCTCGCTCTCGCTCTCTGTCCTTCAACCCTTGTACGTCCGCGGGGCAGGGAGACACAGTAAGGCCCATTCATGGTGTTAGCCTCGCGGTCCGTGGGCTCGCACCTGAGTGTTCAGTCAGGGCTGTTCTGCGCTACCGTTTCCGACATGTGACAGGAAGAAACCTGTCCCCCCTGCTCTTCAGAGTCAATCAGGCTTTGTAACATAGCAACCGTGCAACAACACCACGGCTGTCAAGAGCTGCATTTTCAAGGGTTATTTTAGATAAAAAAAGAAGAAAGTAAATTGGATGAATGAATGCTATTGAGCATTGTCAAGCAAAGACCCACCTATGCCCTGTAATGCAATGTCTACTATAACTATTGAGCTATTTAGGAGATGCTGTAATTCAAAGCTATAAACAATGATTCTTTTTTTACAGGTCATTCGTGGGCAGATAGGGATTTCAAGTCCTGAACCTTTGGACTCCCATCTGAAAGGTTATGTGTTGAGAAACCCAATAAAAAAAAAACGTGAACGTAACATCTTTGTTCTACTTTCTTCCCCTGATCAGCGTTGAGCATTTACCAGCAAGCAATGCAACACACGGAGCAGACAGCCAACGTGATCCTTATTCAATCCTAATTTCCAAGCAGTTGGGGTTGAATCCTGTCTGCAAGTGACCTAGAGAAGGTAACATTGTCACCTCTCGACTGCTCTTTTGGCTTGAATCGTGATTGAGTTCCTCTCTGAAGAGCAGTCAGGGCTGTGTCGACAACATCTGGAACAAAGCATCAGCGCAGAAGGTCATGAGTCCCTATTACAACGGGCCAAAGGTGAGCTGTCTGTGCTTTCATCTGAGTGCATGTGTTCCTACACTGAAGCACATTCTCCATGCATGTCTGTACCACTGTACTGACACGCCATCATCAGATGACTGAGAGGGAGAGAGTGAGGAACAGAGGGAAAGAAAGAAGGAGAGAGAGAGGGGGAGAGAAAGAGGGAAGATTTTTCCTACTAAATAACATTTGCAAGGGCAATGACCTCTCAAAGGCATCTATACAAACACGTGCAACCATGAACAAAGGCTGACAGCACGTCTGAATAGCCTTTCTGAATCACTCTGTTATTATTTGTTCTACAATTACGCTCTGTCTGTCTAAAGGCCAGAGAGCAACATAAATCAGTCCCAGTGTGTCTGCGTTGGCTAGTGGGAGGGGGGATACGCATCTAGATGTGTGTGTGTCTGTGTGTCTGCATCCAGGCGTGCCTGAGAGTGTGTGTGTGTGTGCGAGATCCACACACATACACTAACACACATAAGCAGGGGCACAATGAGCATGCTGTATTAACAGTGCAGGAACATAAAGACTGGCAGTGTATGAGTGTGTGTCTTTATGATGGGGCGGGAGTAGCTCAGGAGGTAGAGCTGCATGGTTTGCTGGTAACCGAAAGGGTGCTAGTTCGATCCCCGGATTGTCAATCTGTCCCTAAGCAAGGCACCTAACTCTAACTGCTCCCGACGAGCTGGCTGTCGCCTTGCATTGCTGTCACTTCCATGGGTGAATGACTGGGAGAATGTTAGGCAATATAGTAAAGCACCTTGGGTAAAAGCGCTATATAAATGCAGTCCATTTACCATATCATATACATATGTGAGTCTGTCAAGCCGACTATAGTGTACTACCATCCGTGTGTTGATCATGACCACCATACACGGTAACACGACTGTTATTTTGAACCATAGCTACATGCCATTCCGATACCTAGCCACATGCAGTAGTAGCATGATTCTGAGTTCTCTCCTCCTGATCATTCACACCACATAGTCTGCTGGCATCAGTGGAGCCCATATCCGGACCTGAGGAAGGAGCTTATGTTATACTGTGATTAGTCCTGGTGGCATTCCTGAAGGTCAGGGTCAAAGGTCGCAGGGCCACTGAAGGAGGCTTAATTGCATGCGCATATTCTCCACCTCCACGGGCTGGGCAGCCCACGGCTGGAGCTGTTTGGCCTCTTTGTTCCACAGATAGCATCATAGGAAGTGGGTTTGCATGATGTAATTAGATGATATTGTGTCCATGATTCAGCCTGAACGCCTGAATATACTTTTCAAGATAAGAAAACGTCATCACGTGCAAGATAAAGCATGAATGGCCATCCAACGAAAGAATGAGCACAAGGATAAATGTATGATGTTATTTTTTAGATGGGAGTAATACGTTGGGCCAGTATGACAAACATACTACTCAACTCTTGCTGAAGGTATCACATCTGTGTGCAATATCACCTTTAAAATAGGGAATAGATTGCAGTGCTGTTGCTGTTGTTGTTAATTTTGTTGTTACCAACAAGAGAATACCACAAAATCTGAATGGTAAAAACAAAGTGAGAAGCCATGAGCTTGAACGTTTTCTGGGAATTACAAATCATATAAAAAGAAAAGTAGGGTATTTAAACGTTGTTGTGGGTGAGTCAGAGGACAGAAAGGGGAGGGCAGAAAGAGCTGTTCTCCTTCACACATGTAGCTTTCCTGTGGTATGCACTGATGAGGAAAACAGACTCCTTGTCTCTCTACAGGCCACCTTCCAACCGGGCCAGGGAGTCGAGGAGGAGAGGGGAGGGGGAGGAGATGAGGGGAGGGAAGAGGAGAGGAGAGGAAAGGAGGAGAGAGCAGATGGAAGGAGAGGGGAGGGGAGGGGAGAAAGATGAGTGAAGTGCTCCAAACACCAATGCTCAAGCGAAGAGGGCAAGCAGCAGCAGAACTTTTGCTTTCAAATAGAAGGCACATTAAATCCCATCCAATCTCATCCAGATGACTTAAACTGATCAACAACACGCATTTAAAACGGTAGGCGGAAGCAGAATAAATATACGCCTTGCACTCCACAATGGTTTTCAGCTCTGACTGCGGTTAGGAAGGTTCATTGACCAACGTACGAGCGGGATAAAAGTGAATGTGCTTTAAGTGTGCAGTTTGTACATGTGGTCCTTGTATGTTTAAGCCTTAACAAAGAAAGAATAGTGGAATAAAGACAAGGGGAAAGAGAAGGGCAGAGAAGAGAAACCCCATGCAGAGAGAAAAACAGACATCAAGGCCTGAAACATTGGTCCTGCAATATCTTTCAATCAAATACACACGCAGATACTGTGTGTGTGTGTGTGTGTGTGTGTGTGTGTGTGTACACCACACACACATTGATTCTGTATACATAGATAGAACACACAGGGTAATTCAAGTGCATTGCACAGACAGGACCAAGCCAATAACAGCAGGGTGGGTTTACTTTAGAGGACACCTGAAGCCAAGAACCTTTCCTATGATAAATGTAAACAGAGACTCTCTCTCTCTCTCTCTCTCTCTCTCTCTCTCTCTCTCTCTCTCTCTCTCTCTCTCTCTCTCTCTCTCTCTCTCTCTCTCCCCCCCCCCCCCCCCCAGATGATAAGGATCTTGCTTAGCCTCCCCCTGTGCAGTGGATTCATTTGTCTTTGAAGTCTCACCTTGACGTGTTACACCGTTTTACTGCACAGGCCAATTTTATATATTTAATTTTTATTCTTATAGATACAATCCATGGCTCCCATCCTTTTAGTTCCAGCCAAAGAGGAATGCAGAGGTGATATCCCTTCATGCCTTTATGAACTTTAATATATGAACACTTTTTTTCTTCAAACATGAAGAGATCTATGTGTGCTGCTGTCCATATTCAACAAAACTTTAGTAAAAATTAGTTAACCGTCACACATGACAACACAGGAAATCCAAAGGGGTTGCCAATACGACAGCTGTTCACCAGCATGTACCTAAACAACACAGAGAATATTGTTAGTGTGGGCATTGTTAGTGTGTCCTCGTATAGTAACTTAGTAACGTAACTTTTTCTGCATGTCCACATTTGAGTTCACTTAGGCACCTGTCTCAGGAAACATGTATAAAAACATTCATATATATATAAAGGTTTCCTCAACCTTTCACGCACACAAGCGATATCTCACCTTTCTGTTTCCCATTAGTCAACTACACTGGGTCTGGATGTACTCTCTCTACCTACCCAGTCTGTCTTCTTGACAGAAACACCTTGCGGGCCATAGGTACGGGATTTAGTCATTTAGTCATTTGTTGCCAGCGGGGGAGGACAAAGAGATTTAAACACATGCTGCAGATAAAATGTGCACACGCACACACACACAGAGAGTGAGATCGGAAGATGGATGACGCCTGGGAAATGTACACCGGAATATATGGTGAGACTGGACTGATCACTCCACAGGCACAGAACAAAGATCTCCCCAGACAGAACCCTGCCCTCCCTCTCTACGTCTGACTCTCTTTCTCTTTGCTTGGGCTTTTGCTATGACTGGTCATCGTTTTATCTTCCCATCGGCCGATGGTGTGAACCTACTTAAAAACACCATTCCCCCTATTTACCCGTCGCTTGAGTTCAAACTTTGAGAACCTAAAATATGGACACATTGGTTTGGCGGGAGCCTGAAACCTTCTCAGTAAGAGGCAGCAGGTTCCCATATCCAACCAAAGATCACCGCCGGTCGCCCAAACAGTCGAACCGCTTCTTCCTTTGTGTCGCTCCCTAAGTAGGTGATGAGGGGTGGATGTGAAGGGGATGTAGGCTTTGTTTACATGAAAACCTTTCTGCGCTGAGCAGAGAACCGGGAGCAGACCTGCACGTTAGAGATGTGCTGATGGAGAGTGATAGCAAGAAGGAAACAGGGACAGAGTGAGTGGTAATAGCGTTCATGGTCATGGTGTAGTCGGGGTTCATGGTCCATAAGTAGACCATTGTTGCAAGAAAACTTTGTCAATCGATTGAGAGGAGATACCCTGAAACTCTCCCTAAATATTATACAATTCTTATTATGGAATATGAGTTAATCTGCAGACCTGCCAACACGACAACACATTTGAAATCCAAAGGGGTTTCCAAGAAGACAGCTACTAACCATTGTGTACCAAGACAACACAGATGAGAGCTTAAGCAGGGTAGATTATCAATGCTTGTTAGGTCAAATAATTTGAATGACTAATACAATTTTGTGCATGTCTGCAACTTTACTTATGTGTACTTATGCACCTGACTCAGTCCTTCTTTCTTTTGAAGCATTATGACAAAGAACCACACCTGTTCACACTCTCTCTCTCTCGTTCTCTCTCACACAAAGGAATGCACCTGTTTTAACACACCTGTGTTCACATAACCAAATGCAACAATTACTCCTCTTTGAACTTCTGAAAAGTCCCAATCCTCAAATTAAATAAATCAATAGGAGGATGAAACGTGGAAACGGCTGTCTTTTCGTTTTACACTCATTACATTTGACACGCATTTCAACTGCCAATGGAAATATATGATTAAATGATCTAAGCACTGTTACCTTCATCGATTCTGGCTTATATGACCTATTATTAAGAGAATATAGTGATCAGTAGAATATCAACAGGGAGAATAGTGGGGCTCTTTAACACAGCACATGGAGCAATGAGTTAATAGAAGGCTTGTTTTGTTGTCATGACCACAGTAAAATCACTCATACCTGTCTAATCCCAGGAGAGCAAAGGACTGTTCCAGACCCATCCTACTTTGGAAGCTACTGCATGTTATATGAAAACCATTTTTAAGGACACACAAGTTTATTAACACTATTTATAATTTATCTTCCAATCACTCAATCTCTGAATCTCCCAAAAAACGGTAGATCAAGGTAAATAAACACGAAAATGTGATCTCATCTTAACCCATAAGCTCATGGTACAAAGCGCATGGCTAGGAAGCGTTGTCCGAAGACCCAATATGTTCTACAGGGACTGTGGTGGAGAAATGGTGGAAGAGCTGGCTTACGGTAATACCTTCAGTAAACCTTTGGCAGAGTCCCCTTGCTGTAGTGTTGGCGTGATGCCGGTGCTAGGCCTAATAGAGAGCCCTGCCAAGTCCTCATTGACATGTTTATACTGACCAAACACAAACTTAGTGAAGGTTGGACCGGAACTGGCCCTACTGGACACAGAGGTCGGCTGACATAAGTAAGCAACGTGTGTGTGTGTGCACACTGCACACAAACACACACACACACACACACACACACACACACACACACACACACACACACACACACACACACACACACACACACACACACTCAAACACAGAGCCAGTATATTTAATTTGGGTCAGTAAACCAATCAATCAATAAAGCCTTAACTTGTTAAGTAATAATTGGTTTACTCCAGAAGCAAAGCCTCTGACGACCATTTGGCACAGGATTGTTCATGGAGTGGATGATGCTAGACAGGCTTTCCTCTGCTTTGTGACGTGTTTCAGTGCAACATCAACATACGATTATTTCTTTCATTTCATGATTAATGACAAGATTTATGATAATGTTTTTTTTTGTTGCATATCACACAGATATGAAATATGATATCATTGGAGGTAGTCGTTTCATTGGCAAGTTTCTGCTGCGCTAATTGACTCAGTCAATAAACCACAGGTGTTTCCCATTTCCTAATCAGCCTTTTACTGGCTGTAGCCGGATCCGATAGCAACATGACAAAGAGATTGGACGTCACTGGAGGCAACATAACCAACATAACTTCACCATTTGTAACCGGATAAATCAAACGCAATGAGGCTTGAATAGTTGGGTGGATGTGGGTGTGTCTGTTAACAAGTAGCAGAAGGGAGGAGGAGGAGGAGGAGGAGGAGGAGGAGGAGGAGGAGGAGGAGGAGGAGGAGGAACAGCGTCTGGAATGTATGATTGAAAAGGAGGATGGGGATGAAAAAAAAAACACATAATTAGAGAATGACAAAGTAAACAAATGGATAATTAAATGTGTACCAAGGACCTGGTGTGTGTGTGTGTGTGTGTGTGTGTGTGTGTGTGTGTGTGTGTGTGTGTGTGTGTGTGTGTGTGTGTGTGTGTGTGAGTGAGTGAGTGAGTGAGTGAGTGAGTGAGTGAGTGAGTGAGTGAGTGAGTGAGTGAGTGAGTGAGAGAGAGAATTTGACAGGATAAGCCTTACTATGATTAAAAAGACAACTATTGAACATTTGCAGAAAGTGATGCACCGTTAGTTCAGCAGGAACCATCCGGCGGTCAGTTTAAGTGTTACTGCCCATGAGGATGTGCGCAGGCTGGACAACTGTCAGTCTCATGTTACAAGGATGGGCTGCTTCATAGATGACCACAGTCTCCATCTGGGTGAGCAGAACTGAACGTGTCCCAATCATTTCACTCCTTGTAACATAACACTACCTCTGTGTGTGTGTGTGTGTGTGTGTGTGTGTGTGTGTGTGTGTGTGTGTGTGCGTGTGTGCGTGTGTGCGTGTGTGTGGTTTTTTTGTGGCATACAAAAGTATGCAATATTTAACAGCATGCAATGACCGTTTATAGCATTCCGAATGTACCATAGTGTCTAATAATAACAACCAGTTAGTGAGTAAGTGTTGTTTTTAAACAGAATGACAAATACGATGTCAAGTCATTAAAAAGGTAATGGGCTATTTCAGTGAAAAGAAAGGAAATGGTCTAGACTGTGAGTGTGTGTGCGTGTGTGTGCCGCTGTGCTTGTAAGGTTTTACACAGCAAAATGGTAGTTCCAGTTGGATTTGATCGCTCAAAATTAAAACTTTGCAGAACTCAATGGTACTTTAATTAGAAAAATGCAATCCTAAATTCACTCCTTAGGAGTATGAATCCCCCATGTAGTGAAAAAAATAAATAAATGCGATACTTCCGATAATGCTCACGTTTGATCCAAGTGCAGCAGGGAACAAAAAGACCAAACGGAACCGTAAAACAATACTTTGGCTTCTGATCAGTCTGCAGCTCCCACCAGAGGGGAGGGGGGGGGCGGTATTCAGCAGTGACGGGGATGGTCTTGGGTTGTTATAAAAGTGGCCCAACACGGAGTGAAAAGGTGCCTGGAGTAGTTCTCGTAGTGGGGACTTTTTGAGATGGTGAAGATGAATGCATTCAGGAGGTGGAAAAAAATGACAGCTCCACACTGTTCCATGGGCTCAAACTGGGGGAGAAACAAGGAGACATTGGAGGGGGGTGGGGGGTGGGAGATTCCATAGTGTAGGGAGGGGGACAGGGTTTCAGGGCCACACACAATGGGGGGAGACAGCCAGTGTGTTTTAGAGGCATGCCAAGGGGCCAGGGGACTATGTGTTTATGGGGGTCTAGCGGTGTCCCTATGGGGGGATTACAAAGGATCTGCCATGGGGTGGATTGTTACCGTACTTTAGGAGATCACCCAGAAAGTATACGGAAATTAAGGAAAGGGAGGAAGGAAAAGGCTACAGGGTGCCATATTTATAGTGATTGCACCTGGTAATATATACTACACACATATGTATGGAGGTGAGAGGAGAGGAAAGTTGAAGAGGAGAGGAGGAGTGGGGAGAGGAGGAGAAAGAGAGGGGAGAGGAGAGGGGAGAGGATAAGGGAGGAGAGGATGAGGGAGGAGAGGAGAGAAGAAGAGAGGAGAGAGGAAAGAGAGGGGAGAGGAGAAGAGTGGAGAGAATAAGTGAGGAGAGGGAAGGAGGAGAGGAGGAGAGGAAAGCAGGTGAAGAGGAGAGGAGGAGTGGGGAGAGGAGGAGAAAGAGAGGGGAGAGGAGAGGAAAGAGAGGGGAGAGGAGAGGGGAGAGGAGAGGATAAGGGAGGAGAGGATGAGGGAGGAGAGGAGAGAAGAAGAGAGGAGAGAGGAAAGAGAGGGGAGAGGAGAGGAGAGGAGAGGAGAGGGGAGAGGAGAAGAGTGGAGAGGATAAGTGAGGAGAGGGAAGGAGGAGAGGAGGAGAGGAAAGCAGGTGAAGAGGAGTAGTGAAGAGAGGAGAGGAGAGCAGTGTGGAGAGGAGATCCGAGGAGAGGAGAAGGAATGAGAGGAGCGGAGATGACAAATGGGCCCCCTCTAAAGTAGCGGCCCTCTGGGAATGCTCTGGCATTTCCTGTGCATGTTGTCCTACACTGCTAAATGCACACGCACGCACACACACACACACACACACACACACACACACACACACACACACACACACACACACACACACACACACACACACACACACACACACACACACACACACACACACACACACAAACAAAAATTCATACTTGAGATATGAGCTCCCTTCCCAATAACACATTTATGGGGCGGGAAGAAAAGACCCGCCCTCTTGTGCCAGTTCCATCAAATAAACCCAACAAACTCCCAAGTGTCAAAACAATGCTAATTTGGCTTTCTTTAGTATTCCTTTCCCCACACCACCTGTCCACGTATCATTTCCTGTTATCCACGTTCCCACTTTCGTCTTTAACAACATTTGATTTAGTCACTCGATGTTAACTTGTTCTCCATCACAACAGTGTGTTTCCTTTCTCTCAGCCAATGCCCCTTATCCTCTTCATCCCCTCTTGTCCCTCATCATCATCAGCAGCAGCACACACTCCCTCCTTCTCGCCCACTTCCCTCCAATTAAGTCTTCACAAACATCCATCTCCGCTTTCCCACCAAGGGGTTGTCATGGGCTACAGAGAGCTTCCCCCTCCCCCAACATACACACACAAACACGAACACACACACAAACACACACTCGCCCCGTCTGAACTTGCAGCTTAATCTCACCACTAGTGATGAACAAACAAGGCAAAAAAAAAGCAGAACACAGAGAAAGGAGAACAGGGCCCATGCCTGAACTGAATAAACCAGTGCTCAACTTCAGCAAGATTAAACAGTAAAACATTGAACTGTCCGAGATAGCGTTATCTGCCATTGTTACCATGGTGCAATGTGCCAGACTAAAACACCCAACATACTTTGCAAATACAGCTGATGATACTGGAAACTTTAGGGGTCTGGGGAACAAAAAAATGTGTTAAAGATGGCAGTTTCCCTGTGTGTGTGTGTGTGTGTGTGTGTGTGTGTGTGTGTGTGTGTGTGTGTGTGTGTGTGTGTGTGTGTGTGTGTGTGTGTGTGTGTGTGTGTGTGTGTGTGTGTGTGTGTGTGTGCAGAGACTAGAGCTAGAGAGAGAGAAAGGGTATTTGAAATGGGAGCAATAAAATCTATTTGTCAGTTCATATGGACGGAGTCATACATCCTGGTGTTGACGTTGAGAGCAGTTAGAGAGTTGAGTTCTGAGATGACTCAAAATAGGATTCTTGTCACAACCTAGAACAAGTTAGCATTATCAAGATAAGGTAAGTGATTTGTTGATGTGGTCCAGAAACCCCTGATGTCGTACATCAAAACCTTTTTTATTTTTTAGTACAGAAATGGACACCGCTGATGTCACTCAAAAGTGCAACCATTACCCTAAAGTATAGCCTTTGAGACTGTGTGTGTGTGTGTGTGTGTGTGTGTGTGTGTGTGTGTGTGTGTGTGTGTGTGTGTGTGTGTGTGTGTGTGTGTGTGTGTGTGTGTGTGTGTGTGTGTGTGTCTGAGTGTGCGTGTGTGTGTGTGTGCGTGCGTGCGTGCATGCGTGCGTGCGTGTGTGTGTGTGTGTGTGTGTGTGTTTGTGTGCCTGCCTGTGTGTGTGTGACCGTCCCCCACCACCAGCTCCACCTCTTGGTCGAGGCGTGAGCCTGCCGTGTGGTGTAGCTGCTGGAGGTGATGTCATGCTGTCACGGCAACAACAACAACAGCGAACCCGGGGTCACCCTATCCGCATGATCAGCGGCCATCAGCACTCTGTCACCCGGGACAGGAAGGCCTACCTCCAGCCAGCAGTCACTTGATTGGTCCTATTTAGCAGACAGTGTCCCCATCCACAGTGTCCCACAGTCATCTCAGATACATTTCAGTCATTTCAGAGATATTCAGGAGCAGGTCAGGATAAGGTGCCAGCATGGACAATCCATGTTACCATTGGATTCAACCCCATCAGTGTTCGACACACTCTTCTAAACTATACTTTTCTCCAATAATTTCAATCATTAGCACTTCTTTGAGGCTAAATTGTACGCTATTATATGGATATGTGTTATTCACTTCTTTAGACACCATGTATTTTCTGCATTAGTGTGTGTGAGTTCATGTGTTTCTATGCAAGAATCTCAGCATAATAACCAGACGAAATTTTCTCCCCTCTCCTTGTTCGAATAACCACAGCGCTACAGATGTTTTTCGACAGCTGCAGGACACGCCCTGTGTGTAATATCTTGCTGTCTCTGGGTTAAGTAGTTATGTAGAACGGAACAAGGCTTCCCCGTCGTGCCAATTTCCATCCTTTCGAAGCGTTTGCATGGAGAAATGTCTCTGGCACAACAGGGACGGAGTCAAAGTTTCCAGGGGGAAGAGAGTTTAATGGTCTTCATCTTGGAGGACTTGCGAAAACAATCACTTATTTATTGTGTTCAATGCCATTGGGCAATGAAAGGGCAGAATTCCAGCAGAAACAATGTGCAGAGGATATTTGGATAGAGGTCAACTCTTCTGGCACATTGTTATGAACAAAAGCTGGGCTTGCTGAAAGGTCACACATTGAAAACGCTGACTATACGATTTCATGGATCTTTGTCTCGAACTCTACACAAAATTGAATTAATAAAAAAAACAAATACTGTCTGACCTCTTTCTTTCCTGGGCATAGGCTTTTTCATTCGGGCTACACCTCGTAGCACAGAAAGCAACAATTCCAAATTGTAAATACTGTTCGATAGGTCAACATTATTTACCATTTTATCATTCCGATGATACCGGTAGTTATAGCCTAAACTCAAATTAATTTGGGATCCATTTGGACTCCTAAACAATTTACATGTTCAGACCCACCTAAAGAGAGAGAGCGAGAAAGAGGGGGAGTAAGCACGACAAACAAAGAGGGAGGCAGCCATGTCTCATCATGTCTGTTGGCTGCTATTACCCAGAAGCATCATATTAGACCCACGTGAATCTGAACAACGTTTAAAAGAGCGATAGGCGGTCGTTGAGAGATTACTCCTCCCTAAAGATAGAACACTGTAAAACAGCCATTACCCACTGTTGTCATCATAGCAAACCGACTGCCACCCAGATACTTGGGTGAAGACAGAGAGAGAAAGACAGGGAGACAGAGACGGAGCAGTGATACAGTCTAAATGTCCCTTTGACTTCTCACCGACATTGACGGATATATCAAAGGGCAATCAGACACGCCTTTGTGATCCTTCATCTGTGTGACAAAGCAGTGCCTGGCTTTCTGAAGCCTTATCCCACAGCACCAAAGGAGACACGCCCAGCCTTCCCACCAGTGTGCTGTGCCAGAGGCAGAGTGTGAGGAAGCCGTCACTCTATCTTTGCTTGTCGTCTCCGTTGTTTCCTCGCCAACAATAGCGGCAGAGGGGAAAAAATATGTTTTTAATGATCAGCAAAACCGCAATAGGCTAACCCTAACCAATAGGCTAGGAAGAAGCTACTTTCAGATCTAGACCACTGGAAAGGCTTCCCATGGTCTGGTGTATTTGCGCAGAGAAATTATATTCTCTCTACTATTATTATATATCTCTACTAATGCTAGAAATCGATGTGCTTAGAGAAATGCTATAGGAGTTGAATGTAACATTTTTATTAGTACTATTGGAATTATTATTTATAAACAGTAACATACAGGCGAGAGAGAGGCCATGCCCGACTTAAGGTAAGACAGAGGGTAGACTCCTGACAGAGACTACACACTCTCACACACCAAAACACACACATCTCCGTAGACAGAGACTACACACTCTCACACACCAAAACACACCCTCACCCCGCCCCCACCCTCACCCCCGACCGCCCAGGTGTGTTCCGTCCAACGGTTTTGCTGTAACTCTAGAACGTGGAACCTTTTGGGTTACTCTTAATCATGCATGAGGCTGCGGAGACTCTGGCAGGCAGAGCCGCGACGCAAACGCCCCAGGCCTGTACGCAATGTGGAAATAAAAGCCCACATCATTTGTCTGTGCAAGTTGCGTTCTTTCACAGGAGCTTTGAAAAGCCCTGATGGCAACAAGAGAGGTGACACTGAGACATTAATGGTGCTCATTTAAGAGGAATGAGGCAGGTTGATAACTTGATCTCCCACAGCCAGTCAAATTAGATTGATGACTATCAAGAAGGGGTAGAAAGTAATTAAGCTACAAACTATGCATTTTCCCTTTGCTTGATATTTTTTAGGTAAATATTATTATTCTTTGGGACTTCTGAAGCTGACACAACACTGAAATCAATATTTATAGGAAACTCAGAGTCCCAACTTATCTTCAATTAGACATGTGGCAATCATTATAATGGGGGGGGGGGGGGGGGGAGCATTTTTAAACGAACGGACAGGCTGCTGACTGGTACTTAGTTTGTTTTGGGTTGTCATTTTTTTTTTTACATTTAACCAATGTTTATGAATTGCTTGTGCCTAAGACATTACAATCCGGATGAAACCATTAATTTAATCGGAGAATATGAATTTACTCGTTTAGATCCCAACCACGTAGACCCGAAATAAAAACCCAATAGAGGTTGATGTCTTCAACAACTTCAACAACAAAGTTGTTTTTTTAGCGAGAGAAAAAGGGAGAGAAAGAAAGAGAGTTCTGACTATGATCACTGTGGCAAAGATGTGTGTACATGATGCATTGAAAATACTACAACTTGGCTTGCTGGCTTAATATGCCAAGTCATATTATCTTATAGGCAGCAGACATTCAGGTCTTGGTTATCAAGATTTCCAACATTGAGCAATACATTACAATAATGATTGTAATTTCAGGAAGAGCAGACACAAGTTATCTCTATGAAATCTGCTGGTGCCCATGACTTAGTGAGCCTGACGACCAATGGTGAATAGTTGAATACTACACTATCCCGCGCAGTCTGAGATTTATTTAAATGTGTCAGTGTCTCTCCAGAATCAATGAGTCAGGAGTATGTTTGTAAAAGCTGTTTAAAAAATAATCTGTATTTGGCAGTGTGGGGATTAATCAGGGAACCACAGATGTCTGCAAACAGCCCACACCGACTCCTAATGAATAGAGGACCAGCTCCAACACACTGATTTCAATTCCAAAATTCCCATATGTTGTTAGAAACCAAACAATGCCATCAAAGGGTTTCTTTCCATTTTCTTTCTATTTTCACCTTACAAATATCAACAGACCTGTCTTCGAATAAATAACCACAGGATTATTGCTTGGCATTTAAGGACTATTAAAAAGTGTTTTGAGTGTATCCCTACTCTGTTGAAATAGTTTGTGAGCTTTTAGTCATACCAGCCCAGGACACTGTACCTATTGTTGATTTGGAATCAAGAAGCAAAGGGCCTGCATGCAATTTTCCATAAATGGGGATTTTTACGCAAGACATTTTTGGCAGAGATCTTCACGACTTTTGTTGCTGAATAGAATGAAAAGTATTTCCTGTTGGACAGCATTGTTTAATGTTCTCGGGACCATTAATTCTCTCTCTGAGGCTGTAGACTCTTTGGCTTTCTGTCTCTGTCTCTTTCTCTCTGTCTCTCTAGCTCTTTTAAGGATACACACATCTGTGTGCATATGTGGTCGTGCATGCGCGCGCCTTGTGCGACTGTGTGTTTAGGCAGAGCCAGTCCTCAGAGGTCTGGGAGAGTGAGGACAGACCTCCGCAGCTCTGTGAATAGAGGGGCTGTGAGAGAGCAATGCATTGAGATCGCTCTGCTATTCTTCATGGCTCCCCAACAAAGCGCCTGTTTCCCATTCACGACACAAGGAAGGTCATTAGATAATGCACGCACACACACACCCCCGGGGGCACATGGGCGGTGTGGGATCAATTCCACAAATACTTCTCCACCCTCGTCAAAATACCCCCACAACACCCTCCCCCCTCCCCCTCCAGCCCCGATACTTACTTTTAATCTAAACACTGCAGGTGAAAATCGATTCTGCATATATAGGCAAGGCAATATGTAATTCACATGCAAACATAAACAGTCTTGAGTAAACTTCTACTATAGAGTGAAACTCGGCTCGCACATACTCAAGACCACGCTGTTGCAGAAACAGCGTGCTCCATGACATCATCTTGCCCTGCAACCTCTCTGTTTAGTCACAGCTCCTTGCATCGTCGCTGGGAGATTTCACATGGGGTGAACTCTTGTTCAGTGTGTGTGTGTGTGTGTGTGTGTGTGTGTGTGTGTGTGTGTGTGTGTGTGTGTGTGTGTGTGTGTGTGTGTGTGTGTTTGTACATATTTGTGTGTGTGTGCGTTTGTACATATTTGTGTGTGTGTGTGTGTGTGTGTGTGTGTGTGTGTGTGTGTGTGTGTGTGTGTGTGTGTGTGTGTGTGTGTGTGCATTTGTACATATTTGTGTGTGTGCGTTTGTACATATTTGTGTGTGTGTGCGTTTGTACATATTTGTGTGTGTGTGTGCGTTTGTACATATTTGTGTGTGTGTGTGTGTGTGTGTGTGTGTGTCTTTTCATGTGTGACCGCAGTAAAAGACAAATCTAGTGTGTGGGTATTGCTTCAGCAACAAACAATATATGCAATGAAATAGTCATTTGACAGTGACCAAGATCATATAGGAGGCATTTCCACAATAATTGCTCTTTGAAATGGGTAACATAATTGCAGCATATCTCTTTATTTTTTTCCTAAACCTAATCAGCACTCCACGCCCCCGGGACTCCAAACAGTTTAGAAATGCAAGGGCGGGGGAGCGGGGGGCATTTATCTTCAGATAAGCAGCCATCATGTAGGTCCCCCTTGACCCGGCTCGTTCAGATATAACTTGTAATTTGTCATCACTTTGTTGATAGACCAGTCAATCAGCCATGGACGGAGGAGTCGTATGGAAGGAGTGTGTTCAGAGCATAGTTGGGTTTATATACGAGAGAGAGAGAGAGAGAGAGAGAGAGAGAGAGAGAGAGAGAGAGAGAGAGAGAGAGAGAGAGAGAGAGAGAGAGAGAGAGAGAGAGAGAGAGAGAGAGAGAGAGAGAGAGAGAGAGAGATTCTTTCAAAGGAGCTGTTAGAGAATGTCGCCATCGTGATGACCGGTGTTGTTTCAAACCATCTGGCCTCTATCTTAACACATCACATGGGAATACATTCGTATTACACTATTTAGTCTGGCCTAGGCCTACTTGTCAATAGTAAAAAGTGAAGATCACACACTCCTATGTCAAGCTTGAAAGGTTCAATCTAGGCAGCAGTCCGCCCATCTCTCAGACCAGCAGCCGAGCCGTGCCAGCGAGCAGTTAACCGGCTGTCACCCAGGTGCTCTGCGCGCCGTTCCACAGGTGGACAGGCACCTGGCACGCGTCATGAAGGCGCATGGTGGGCCAAGACGCAACCACCTCTGAAAGCTCTCCTAAAGTTTCTATCGTGAGAGATGAGGACCCCTCCACCGGCTGTATTTCGTTTAGTCACGGAAGACCTGCAAACGAAATCCCCAGATGGCGTGTCGCTGGCCTTCCTTCCTCGTTAGATTAATTAAAACAGAGGCTCCAGTTACACAACACGAGTTCCAGTTTCTAAAGTGAAATATATCGACCAGTTCCACTGGGGGACGGTTCGGCTCTGTCCCCCGAAACTTAGGTCTATATCTAACTAGTAAAAAAAAAAAAATATATATATCGATGTTTTTATTTTTTCCACAAGTCCACATTATATGCCATAATTAGAGTAATTACCAGTTGGTGGACGAGCGGGGATTGAGAATATCCTCCTTGGCGGTGAGCAGAGAAAGGTTGTAGGTATCGAGGTTGACCGCTGCTTGCATGGTCATGATGACAAAAGTTTCCAGACACTAACTCCCGATGCGTTCTATCTTCACTGGTCCAGTCCGTTTTAAGGTGAGGCTGTCCGCAGGAGAGTCCGACCGCCACCCGTAGAACAAGATAAATACAAATACAAACTGACGCACACAAGTCCACGCCTACCACAGGTCTGTTTTGCAATAGCATGCAAAGAGTTGAAAGTTTAAGTTCCAAATAGAGAGGAATTGCCACGGGACGCCAGCTATGTATGCAGGCGCTGCACGCTCTGCGCGGGGAGGAGGAGAGTCTGGGATGGAAACAGGGAACACAGTGGAGAGAGATGGAAGAGTTTTGACCGAAGAGCCCCACCCCCTATTCTGGAGAGAAAAGCACAATAACTTCTCCGAGCGGCTGGGGCACCAGAATAACTTCGTGTAATGACAGTCTGCAAACTCACTGTGTTGCGAGCGAGGTTACGTCTTTCTTTACGTTAAATGTCTGCTCAGTTATACATGTTCAATGTTCTTATTCCAAATAATATAATATTCATGTTTTAGTTAAGAAGCAACGTTACAATGTTTAGAATGTTTGGCGTTGCGCATACAGCGTATGGGTGAAAACGATGTCTGAATTGCACTGTTTATATACTCGTCTCTTTGTCATAATTCTTAGCTCATAAAGTCAGAGAGCAGAATTGCACGCATTGTATAGTCCGGCCGGAGCTCAAGCAGAGACAAGTTCATGGGAACTAAAAAATTAAGATAAGGGAGGCTCTTTCTCAGTGATTAAGAACCGCAGTGGCCCAGTGAGCGGCTGCCCAGTGTTGTGACACACACGCACACGCACACAAACATTACAGTATACATGCACGCACACACAGAACCACATACATAGGCCTACCACCAAACATGTAAACACACACACACACACACACACACACACACACACACACACACACACACACACACACACACACACACACACACTCATGGCCATATTTATGAACTTATACACACTAGGATACATTTATGAACTCAAATACACACTCACCATCACACGTGCACAATTGCACACACACACACACACACACACTATGATGGACATATTTATGAACTCAAACACACATACACACCGCAATACGTGCACGCACACACATACACACGTATATAATTGTAACTATTGACACTGCACGCGCTTAAACAGACACACGCACACACACACACACACACACACACATGCACACAGACATTACAGTATACATGCTCGCACACACAGTCACACACAGACCTACCACCCAAAATGTACGCACACACACGCACACACACACGCATTGCCATAATTATGAACTTATACACACACACTCTAGGATACATTTATGAACTAAAATACACATGCACAATTACACACACACACACACACACACACACACACACACACACACACACACACACACACACACACACACACACACACACACACACACACACACAATCATACAAACTATGGTGGACACATTTATGAACTCAAACATACATACATACACATACACATACACACCGAAATACATGTACGAACGCACACACATACACACACACGTGTGTAATTGTAACTATTGACACTGCATGCGCTCAAACACACACAGGCACCAACACGCCCACTGGGTCGGTGGAGTGGAGGCGGCATGGTTGCTGAACTCTGTCATTTACTTAGCAGTAATTCTCCTCTAATCCAGGACAGATGGGGGGGTGAATGACTTAAGTGTGATCCTTTTATTCGCTGACATGTCAGAGCTCGAAGCCCATCGACCAAACGAGCCAACCTAGGGACGAGGCAGCAGGTAGGGAGTGTGTTGCTCCCACAGCGTCCCCGTGGTAATCTCTGACATGACAAGCCACTGAGGGCTGACTGTGTGACGAGCCGACACGGTGGGCAGCGGCTGGCCAGTGGCCAGTCCTCCAAGGCCGTGTCGGCATCAAACGAGCCCGGCGAAAAACACTTCCTTATAAGGCAAAAATCCTCTGTCTTGGCCCTCTGTAGATTCTTTCCGGATTCCGACGGTTTTGCCTGTATTGTGATGAGGAGGTAGGAGAAGTGACCGCACTACGATTGCATCAACTGTCACTGCTGGTTTAGTGAACATGTGTTTTCAGATGATCTCCGATGTGATGGATTACGTTAAAGTGCCAAGAATGTGACACAAACACCGTTGTACAACAAATCAAAACAACCCTAAAGTCAAAAGGACAAAGACACACACACAAGGACCCAGACACACACACACACACACACACACACACACACACACACACACACACACACACACACACACACACACCCACACACACACACACGCATAGACCCAAACATCAGCATACCAAACAAGCATTTGGAGGAACAGGGGGTTTGACATAACCCCCATTCTTCTATTATTCTTTCAACTTCCTGCTATAAGCGTCTGTCCCTGGGCCCTCCAGAGCCCCGACCCTGGACACAGCTGCAGACTGTTGGGCTGCTCTGCTTCACTTCTGAGGACTCTGGCATTTCCTCTGCTGGGGGTGGGGTGGGTGGCAGCGTCCGTTGTTATACAAGGGGGGGGGGGGGACCAGATCCGAGAGATTTAGAGTGTGTATGTGGGGGTATGTGTGTTTGTGTGCGTGTGTGTGTGTGTGTGTGTGTGTGTGTGTGTGTGTGTGTGTGTGTGTGTGTGTGTGTGTGTGTGTGTGTGTGTGTGTGTGTGTGTGTGTGTGAGAGTGTGTGTGTATGTGTCTGTATGTGTGCGTGTGTTTGTGTGCATATTCATGGGATTCTGGACATTTTGGAGATTACTTAAGAAAACTCAAAACATAACTAACTCTCTGCCCGGCTTCCTATCGTCTAAGAATAGCCTGAATAAACACAAGCAAGGGTGATGGAGCGTCGGGGGGTATGTTGACCCCGAACCCCGGCTTCCTCTTTGACTCACTGCAGCTCTGTCTGTCAATTAGTGAAGCTCAAATCACAAATCCTAAGGAGACTGGGGCAAACGTGACAAGACAAACACAGCATGGCGGCCCACCAATGCAACGCGAAGCAGTGCACTCGCAACCGAGTAAAAAGGCAGTTCCTTGTTTTAACAAATTTGCCTACATGGTGCGTGGTTCCATGGGGCATATCCAGGCTTGCATGGCAGTTTTATGTGTGTGTCCAGAGCCGACAGATGGTGATAAAGGGCTGGAATAAGTGTACTGGTTCAGAGGTCACAGGGTGTTCTTTGTCCTCCAGTGATCATTATGCTGTGTGTTTTTGATTATCGGGAAGGCGACAAGACACGCACACGCGCAGGCACACACACACATGAATGCATGCCTATACTCACGCTGATTGAAACACCAAAACACATGACCATACACCCAAACAAACACACACACATAGCATGCACACACACACACACACGCACACACACACACGCACACACACACACACACACACACACACACACACACACACACACACACACTCAGATAACACACACAGTCATTTTAAGTTGTTTTATTGGGTTTTACGACTTATATTCAACATTAGCTATTAACTAAGTATTACCCTGTAGCTGTCATGTACATTTATAATTTTTTATGATTAACTACTGGAATGCATGCTGCCTTTTGAAGGTCATACAAGCAGGCCATATTTTAAAACGTGTCAGACCTTGCTGTTACACGTAGAATGTCTCCAGTTAGGTACGATACGGCCAGGGAAGAATCAGCCTGAGGAAGCTCATTTTGGATAGAAACTAGGAAACTGAAGCTGTACAGTAGCTAGGAGGCCAATGCTGCTAGCTTTAGTATAAGCATCCTGGGCCTGCACTACAGTGTGTGACAAAAACTGCATTTTAAGTTACTAGATCACAACTACCTCACCTGGGTGGTAGGGGCAAGGTTATTGTATCTCTGTTAGAAGATACCGTCCACCATGCTTGAAATATATATAACGGGGATGGTACCATTTGGTAGATAAGAAAGGGCGGAGTTTGACACTCTGACCCATCCAGAACTGTGATCTCTTCTAACCTGACTAGAATGTATTTATTATTACTCCGTATTGTTTTTGTATATTTGTATATTGTCACTTGTCGCTTGCCTCTGTTTTCATTCCTTATATGGATGAAAATGAGCATATTTATCTTTATCATTACATTTATAATTATATTTTATGATCTTATCTTATTTGCTCAACTCCGGCATGTTTACATCTTACTTCTTTACATCTTACATCTTTTACATCTTAAATATTTTACTGATGTTAATTGACGGGCTCTGTCCCTGTTAAATCAACAAATAAATAAATGTGAGCCAGACATATAGCATAAACACACAGAGAAAGACATACAAACAGACAGACGGACAAGAACCTAAACCATCAGAGACATAAACAGATTGTGCCCACAAGTCTCAAAGAAAGAGGCAACAGAAAGAAGGAGAAGAAGAGACTACGGGGTTTCCATGCATTAAACTAAACGGGTTGGTTGTGAGTAAAACACACGATACACATCATACAACACACATGCGTTTCTCCTGCTGTAAGTGACCATAGCAGCAGAGAAAAGGAGAGTGGGAGAGAGGGAGTGGGCTCTGTGAGAATGTGGGAGTCTGCTGGCTAAGCTCTGAGGTGAGGTCACTGCTTAGCTATGCAACCTCATCCCAGCCCTGCCAGACATATCTTACCCGGGAGAATCAGTGTGTTAGCACAAACTCCATCTTTAGGTGCATGCGTGTACGTGCTTGCTTGAATGTGTGCATTTGTGTGTGTGTGTGTGTGTGTGTGTGTGTGTGTGTGTGTGTGTGTGTGTGTGTGTGTGTGTGTGTGTGTGTGTGTGTGTGTGTGGGTGTGTGTGTGTGTGTGTCTGTGTGCTTGCATGTGTGTACGTGCTTGCTTGCATGTGTGCATTCACGTGTATACGTGTGTGCTTGGTGTGCGTGTGTGTGTGCATTGTGTGCGGTTTTGTACCTGTGTGCCTGTGTATGTGCATGCATCAGTGCGTGTTTGTGTGTGCATGGGTTTTGTGTGTGTGTGTGTGTGCGTGCTAAATGTGTGTATTATGAGATAAGTTCAGACAGAAACAGTGCTGTAGAGTTGGCCCTGCTCACAAGAGGTGCTTGTGTCCCGGACAGTCTACTCCCATGTACGTGTGACGTTCCCCTGGGTTCTGCTGACTCTGGAACAGATCCATTCACGCGTCATACTGAGGCTCAACCTTACATCCAAAAGAGTCAATTCCAGGAACCAATCCAGCAGATGAAAAGCCATCCACGTGGAGGCCACCTCCCTCTCACTGTCGACGTCCTTCCTGCGCGAACATCGAGGGGGATCTAATCCATGATTTATCTGTGTTCACCGACACGCGCGGTTAAATTGGATAAACAAATAAACGCTAAACCTGTGCAGTCCGCCTACTTGGTCCTACACGGCTGTGTTGTTCTTTTGGCTCTTGTGTTTGAACCATCTCACTGGGGGGGAGGGCGGGTGGGGAAATTGGATCCACATGTGGTGATGTCATGGCCCTGTCATGGTATCCCAGCCGCTGCTCAAGGAGGTTGCGGTGTTTAAGGCCATGCCACGTGTGTACGCGTGTGTTGGTGTCTCTGTGTGCTTGCTTGTGAGTGTGTATGTGTGTGTGCGTGCGTGTGTGTGTCTGTGAGCATGTGTGTGCGTGTGTGTGTGCGTGTCTGTGCGCGTGTGTCTCTGTGTGTGTGTGTGCATGTGTGTTTGTGCACGTGCATGTGTGTTTGTGTGTGTGTGTGTGTGTGTGTGTGTGTGTGTGTGTGTGTGTGTGTGTGTGTGTGTGTGTGTGTGTGTGTGTGTGTGTGTGTGTGAGTGAGAGGGATGGACAGAGCAGCTGACACACAGCGTCACGGCCTGTAATCAGAGCTTTTCTGAACGCCGCCCCGTGAACACACGTCAAGCCGGCTGCTCTGTGGTCACTGCCACGGGAAACACAGCAGTAAATTCACCCGTTTACTAGAATATGAAAGGAAAAAGCGGTGGTACGTCATTGCTTGGTAAGAGTTTAAGGGGGCTGTCTTGCCGGTATTATATGTTTAATGAGATGGGATACGCTTGGCTGGTGCCAGTATCAGCGCACCCACACCCACACCCACACCCATGTTCCAACCGTAGGACATCCGCACAGAATGCAGCCTCCCGCAATGGGCCTGACCATAGTGTTGTGGCCCCACCCCTTTAGGCCAGGCCAAAAAATACATGCAGCGAGCTGCAATGTGTTAGAGGAGGATGCTGGGACTCAGGAGTTTATTGGATTATATATTATTTGCCAGCTCTGAATCCTGAACCCTAGTTGTCTCACTTATAGATAGTGTGTACTGTGAGTGTATTATCATCATTGGATGCTGGCCTTGGATTGAATAGTGTGTACAGCATAAACATGATGTCATGCTGGTTTAAGATCACTATAATCATCAAAACCTTCACCCTTGCAGGAATTCAACCTGAGATTTTGAAGAACCCCTGATGCTTTTTAGCCTCATCTGGGTTACCTCGAGTCCACCATCTTCTGTCACCTCATTGGTCCTTTATAAACATATTTGTTCCTTCACATTTAGCAAGGAAACTAATTGAAACAGTATTAGAGAAGAGATGTTTCCAATCCGGTTCAGAAATATCTAATGTGAGATTATGATTGAATGATCTAACCTTGACAATGATCCAACCCTTAATACATCATGGGTGTGGTGTAACTAACTACTCACTCAATCACTTAACTTCACTTCCATTCCTCCTTTGACATTGAACAAAACCACAAAAAATCATATCATATACCATTACAAAATGAAGACACAGCTGTACACACAATGTAAGACAGTATACCATTTCAAAAGATTACCAGACTTTATTAAAAGGTCAAACATTAGAATACTGAAATGGCAAAACTTTTTTTCCTTAACATTTTGTTATAATTTTCTAAAAATCACATTGGTTCAAAAATAATACAAAAGACCATTCAAATATTATTTTGCAGCAAAACATTCTGATTGTTGTATATAAGCCCTTAATAGAGTGAATGTGGTCTGTGCTCTTTTCGATATCTTCAAAAACCTAATCAAAACTGAAACACATGAAGGGTTAATAATAAAACAAAATAAAAGACAAAAGTGCAAAACAATGTAAAGTTTATAACTTCAGAAAAATTACAGTACAGAGCAGGGATTAATCAAACAATGTTCTTTATAAATCTTTATAGTTAGCCCATATATACCATACATATAGAGTATAGCATATCCAATGCATGTTGCATCACATCTTGAATATAGCATGTTGAATGAAGTTAAATAACGTTTATTTTTCCTAATGAATATTTATTCTTACTCGACACAGTAGTTCAAAAGGGTGGAGCTCTTCCTGTATTTAAACTTAACATATATGACGTTATGCAGGATTGTTATACAAATTGTATTAAATAATTGCAAAAACTATTGGGAAAATATACTTGAGTTGGATGAAAAAGGAGAACATTTTAGTTGTCTAACCGCCCGTGGTCGTAGAAGCAACATGGTATAAAAGGCATTTTACAGAAGGCTACATAATAGAAAGTGCGGGCGTTGAAATGTGTGCAAAAGGTGAATTTGTATTTTCAAAGTGGTTTAAAAAGCTGTGTTGGGGAAAGAGATCGGAAGTTTCCCCCTTGTAGCTACATGTGGCTCATTGGTGGAAACATTACATCGGAATATCAAGGAAGTTTCTGCCCATCCTCCGGTGACAGGATTCTAGATTCCCCAACTTGCACATGGGAATGTCTCTAAAAGCCTGTCCAGCAACACATTTCACTTCCAACTCGAAGGCAATAGTTTCGGTGTTATTGTAACCCTGTGGAGACCCAACTATGTGGAATTCCTTTAAAGGCACAGCAGGGATTGAAAGAAACAATGACATCTACTGTACACATAAAAAATCGAATTATTTTTTAAATAAAATACAGGGACTGCGAGTAACAATGGTTGAAAGAGTGAACAATCATAAACCCATTCAACCAGTAGGGGTCAGTGTAATGCAAGTATTACGGTTTGGGGGAAGCCTCGACCAATTCCATTTTGAACCCCTAGCAGAGACATGCATCATGACCAATTAGTGCTATTTGTGCTATATGCGTCTGATTCTAGACCGCGCTAAACCAAAACCGACATCGAATACATTCTTAAATATTTATTCTGCAAAATATTTGAATTTGGATTTTCCAGTCAATTACATTTTTGGAGGATTTCATTAGCTTACAATAGCTTTCAACCATTATCTTTAAATTAAATATAATTATTATTTTGTAAGCGGACAAGTATACACCAGTTCTTTCTCCAAATTTGAGTGTATTCTTGTACACTCAAATGATTGTGCAATTAAGAGAACACTTTAGAGTGGTTAAGTGTGTGGGGTTATCCCAAGTGGATAATACTGTGCTGTGTAGATTCTGGAGAGCAAACGTAAAGAAAGTATACACATCAAGCTAATTCTTTACACAACTTAACGTCAACAAAGAAAGAGTTCTCCCAAGAGCGAACCTTTCATAAGTTTGAATGAGTAACAAGTCATGCCGTCACATATAAAAAGGCAGAGTCCATTAAGTAAAGATAAAAAGTGCATTCCAATACCAAACACAGTAAAAGTGACGCAAGATAAGAGTCCGACCAAAAAAAAAAAAGAAAAACTCAAAACAAAAACATTCCAAATAAAACCACGTTCCAAAAGTGGTTTCTGCTCTGAACACACAGGCCAGCTAGTGCTCAGTTAAAAAAAAAAGGAAATAAAAATTATGCTCCAGCCTTCTCTGGGAATGAGAAGCGGTCTGACAGCATCCTAGAGAGCACCACCATCGTATTATTGCTCAGTTCATTCGGGCCCCTAACCAAGCATGGCCTCAAGCCACAAACCATGCTATAGAGGAGACGTACAGATCAGTGGCCCTTTTGATTAGACCCCTATCTAGAAGGTTCCTGGAAGGATTCTGCTACTCAGGTCCCAGTTTGTAAAGCTCATAACCCCCTGTGAGGATGGCATTGTTCAAAAAGTCTAGATCTGTACGCTATAATATTAGAATGATCCCTACATGTCGAATCAATGATGTTGACCAACGCAGAAGAACATCTCAGCCAAATTCCCCAATACTACCTCCATAAAATGATGTTCTGACTTGGTGTGTCCTTTAGAAGGCCCACAAAGCCTAGAGAGTCATGGCTAAGGCTATCAAGTCTATGGAAAAAAAAAAAAAAAAAAGTATTAGTCTGACATCTTCTCCTCATTGTAATATAAATGTCTGAATCCAAAGGTATTGGATGCTGTGCATTTTTCGGACGCCAAACATATTTAAAATACTGTAGGTCGATGGGAAGCGAGTGCGGGCCAAGGTGCCTCGGATCTCACTCTCTTTCTCTTTCTATTCTTTCCTTTAAGAAGGAAGCAGCTCAATTCTCACCAGGTCTCATGAGATGCTATCTAACGTCTATTTTTGGGAGCTGTTGATAGCTGGTGGATCTCGCCACATGTTTCACACCACCCCATCCGTCTCCTATACACTGTGTCTCCTGCCCTAGCCCTCCCCATCGGAACGGAGCAGAGAGGGAGGGTATAAAGGAAAAGAGGGCTCATAGAGAAGAATCAATGCAACCACAAGAATCCCAGCTTTCACAATCACTACCAAAGAGCCAAATAATAATAATAATAAAAATAATGACTACAACACTAGTAAGAGGTTATCATAGAGATACTATTACAATTCTTGGCATTTAAAGCTATATCCAAATTGCAATTTCATTCCAAAAACATCCTGATATACAGTGAAACACTACAGACCTATTTAAGGATGATTCAAACACAGCCTAATGAAATGGGTTGTTAAAATGATATTATATTCAAGTGATTTAAAATATATTCAGAAATGAATGACCTTTCAACAAATATTGCAAAACGGTATTTGGAATAGGCCAGTTATTGAATAATATTGAAAAATAACTAAACTTTACAGAATAATGTGTGCATCACCTTGTGTGAGTTCATGTGCATGGACACTATAATTAATATAAACATAATGTGTGTGGATACAAACATGTACATGTGTGTGTGGTTGCTTGCATGTGTATTACTACGGAAAAGCCATTTGCACCATTTTCAATCCCAGCAGGTAGAATGGAAGGCTATGTCATTGTGTGTGGAGACTTAGAACAGACTGACACCACAATCACTACATACTGAGCCCCCTCTCCCACTCTCTGCTAGTCTGTAAGTCTGGTCGCTATTTCTTCTTTCTTTTGCTTATTTTTTTTGGGGGGGGTTCCCAAAATGAAATAAATAAAAGCAAATCACAGCTTTGGTTTTCAGTAAAGGCAAACTCAAAAAAAAAAAAATCTTGCGAGCCAAATAATGTGTTTGTGTGTGCTTTGTGTTCTTTCAACACGGTTAAGATTATAGCAATAAAAAAGGCTCCTCGTCACCTTAAAAGTTAATTAAAAAAATAACAAAATAACTTATGTGTCCTTATGTGAAGGTTGGTGCTTGTGCCCTGAGCGGTGCTGCCCCTAGTGGTACAGGGGTGGAAAGGCAGGCTGGCTTAGGCGATTCAACACAACCTAGTGGTCAAGGAAGGACATTGAGAAGAACACAGCTGTTCTTAGAATCTGTTCAAAGAAATTGCATCCATCATGAATCCCTGGCAGTGGTATTCAAACGGGGACTGTTCCTGTCCAGGGACTGTTCACGTTGAGGGACTGTTTATGTCGACTCTTCACATCGAGCGACACTTTCGTGGAATTAGTTCTTTGAATCCATCTCTCCAGGGAGAGTGGATGTGTGTGGGCTTGTAAAATAGTTCATGACGTCAATGGAAGGAGGTTATGAGGGTGATAACTGATAACTAATAACCACAGTTATCACTGTAGACAACAAAGAAAATGGAAAATAACCACCAAAATTTATAAAAAACCTTCTCCAAGTGATGGGATGGGTGTTCCGGTGTTGGTGTATTAAAGTGGCTCTGAGGGTTGGACCTAGATGGATCAGCATGTGGTCAACGTGATAATCAAGTCAATAAGCAGGATGGGAAGTGGAATCAAAAGCCCCAATATCTCAGGAGGTCACTCCGGGAGGGGACGTTCTGAGTCGAGGGGAGGTGGAGGAGGAAGAGGAGGTGGAGGAGGAGGAGGAGGAGGAGGAGGAGGAGGAGGAGGAGGAGGAGGAGGAGGGGGGGGGGGGGAGGAGGTGGAAGAGGAGGAGGAGGTCTTGTGAAAGGAGACCGAATGGTACTGAAGTGGCTCGGTGGCACACACCCACATGCTCACAGACACAAAGGCGCTCTCTCTCACTCACTCACTCTCTTCTCTGTCACACAAGCCTAAAAAATAAAGAAAAAACAATCTACTCACACAATCAACTACAAATCCCATGCACACAGGTGGGGGTGGGGGGAGCAGGCAAACCAGCACATCCATACCACTGAGCACTGGGGACATTCTGGAACGGAGTCAGGAGCCGGGGGAGCTCAGGAGACGTGGGGCGAGGAGGACGACTGGTGCCTCCAGAAGCACCAGCCCCGCTTGGTGTTCTGCTTGCGCAGGATCTCCTCCTCTCGCTCGCGCTCCTTCTGAGAGCGCAGGTAGCGGTCCTCCTCCTTCAGGAACCACACGGGAGGCCAGCGCTGCTTCTCAAAGTGCCTCTGGTTAACTACACGGAGAAAGAGAGAGAAAAACAAGGAGCAGGGGCGAGAGGGACAGGGAGAGAGAGGGAAATACAAGGAGGTGGGGCGAGAGGGACAGGGAGAGAGAGGGAAATACAAGGAGGTGGGGCGAGAGAGAGAGCGGGAAATACAAGGAGGGGGGGCGAGAGAGAGAGAGGGAAAGAGAGAGAGGGAAATACAAGGAGGGGGGGCGAGAGAGAGAGCGGGAAATACAAGGAGGGGGGGCGAGAGAGAGAGAGGGAAAGAGAGAGAGGGAAATACAAGGAGGGGGGGCGAGAGAGACAGGGAGAGAGAGAGAGGGAAATAGAAGGAGGGGGAGCGAGAGAGACAGGGAAAGAGAGAGAGGGAAAAACAAGGAGGGGGAGCGAGAGAGACAGGGAGAGAGAGGGAAATAGAAGGAGGGGGAGCGAGAGAGACAGGGAGAGAGAGAGGGGGAAAAACAGAGACATGAGAGAAAGAGAGGGGGAAATACAGAGATATGAGAGAAAGAGAAGGAAATACAGAGACATTAGACAAAGAGAGGGAAATACAGAGACATTAGAGAAAGAGAGGGAAATACAGAGACATTAGAGAAAGAGAAGGAAATACAGAGACATTAGAGAAAGAGAAGGAAATACAGAGACATTAGAGAAAGAGAAGGAAATACAGAGACATTAGAGAAAGAGAAGGAAAGACAGAGACATGAGAGAAAGAGAGTGGGATACGAGACAGAGAGCAAGAGAGATATTAAATGTTTCATACAATGGCAATTCGACAAAATGCATACTATAAAATTATTTACACAACAATTACGCAGCAGTGTAGTTGTTGAATAGTGTTGAATCACTAAAGAAACACTAGTCTGGGGTCATATGAGCTAGCAAAAGGATCAGCGTCCAACTAATAAATAATTGCAGGAGAAATGTCTGTACCTTGAGACATGGCTTTCATGTCTTTAGGAAACTTGCGGCAGATGCTGTTGTAATTAGTGCATATATGGTGCAGACACCAGGCCGATAGCTGCTGAGCGTTATGGAACTGCAGATGGAGGGAACACAACACCGGGATTTAGAGATAATACAAGATTAACGACACATTAAAGATAGATTTATATCAACGGTCGAATCTAAATGAACATCCAACGAAACAGGTACTTTCTATGTGTTTTTTCTTTGACTTTGGAATACTCATGACGTATGCTAATGAGCCACATCTTCAGGCATTGGTCTATTTTTAGCAAGACACACCTGAGCCAACTCGAGGTAAGCCAACACCTGTCCGTCAATGTCTGTTCCCTTCACAGCCAGTTGGAGCAGCTCATCAACAGCATGTTGTTCTGCAGAATACGGAGACAAGCAAGCCTTCCTTATCCTGTTTGCATACAATGCTGCTGCCATAGATCTCTTGAATAGCCCATGTGAAAACATATTTTAGCTACTGAAATACGATTGTGTACCAAACCAATAATATCTGTAAAAAAAAAACTATCAGCGGTGGACATGCTAATAAACACATATGATAAGCAACGGCAATGGAATCAAATGTTGTTTGTTCATATTTATTTTTGCTTCAGCTTTAGCTTCATAAGTAAGCAAAGAAGCACACACACTGAGTGATGCCTGTCTCAAAAACACAACTTGGCGTCTTATTTCCAGCTACATTGACCATCTGTAGTTGTTTCTGAAAAGCCACAACCTTACTTTGTTCCTACTGAGTATACCATATGGCAAGTACAGAAAAGACCTAACTAAAAACCACGAAAGTGAGGAATAACAGTGCAGCGAGGACCGAGCGTACCTGTGAGAGCCACGAGGCGGGGCAGACACAGCCTGTTGGCCAGGACGATCAGGTCGATGGGCTCCAGGCCGGGGCTTGGCGTCAGCTGGCCGCAGTACAGGAACTCCAGCACCCCATGCATGCAGGCACTGCTGGTGTCAGGTATGGAGACCTGGTGGGGGGGTGGGCAGGGGGAGAGCAAATCCACGTCAGGGCGGACGAACTCTGTTTGTGGTTTAGGAGGCAGGAGGTGGGGAGGATGTGGACAGCTCAAGGCCGTCTGCAGGGAGGCCACAGACTCGGGAATCGAACCAACTCAATGAAATATCACCGTAAAGTTACAACTGGACTTGAACAGTAGATAGGGCCTCTATACCAATATACTTGTTTTGAGATGCATCACCTGTCATTTGAGGATATTATGAGTTTCTCAGCGGAAAATGCACAATAAAGAATGTAAAATATCAGTCCCAGTGGAAACCCCTAGGGGTCACTATGCTATTAAGGTGAGCCCAGCAGGGCCCGGGTGTTAAAAAGAGGGAATAATAATGATGTGTGTAATGAATAAGACATCCTTAATGACATTAATGAATTGGTATTGGGGAGACTTGACTCCAAGTCAAAGATCAAAAGTCAGGTGACCGGAAAAAGGGAAGCACGTGATAGGCCAGCAGGGGTTCGACGACAAGTACCCACTGAGGTGCCCTTCACCACACAGATCCACAACCAATTAGAAGAATGTCAGCCCGCCGGTGACGTCCTCTCGCCATGGCTGAAATGTCACGATGCTGACACACACAAGGAGGAGGTGAATGATGGGGAAGTCCTAATATTAACATTCAAATGACATGGTTTAATTGTAGTGTCATGTAGTGCGTCCTTCCGGTTCAATGCTGGATGACACCCCTCTCCTAACACCGCCATGAATGAATGGGTTTTTGTGTGCAAGGGGTATGGGAGGGGGGGGGGGCATATTGAGCATTCAAATGTTCAGGGCAATCATCAGTGAGGGAAAAGAAAGCCACAGGAGCTTAGAAAGGAGCTATTTAAACTCCAAATGTTTCTGACTGCAGGGGGCTGCTATTGGTTGAGACAGAATATTTGATTGGGCTGTCTCAACAAATATCAGTGTAATTAACCTAAAGGAAAGTCATTGGTTATTTTTTTAGCATTTTGACATTATTCACTCCTTACAAAGTATCGGTGAAACAGGCCATAGTAGTGAAGTATTTTGTAAAAGTTTAAAAACAAGCCCTCGACCAACAATGTATTATTTCACACCTTTCAAATAGAGATTTATTGACAATATACTTTTAAATTCTATTTTCCTTAAGAACAGTTTAAAAAAGACAGACAAAATACCCCTTCAGTATTCAGAGGAGTTTCGGCTTTGGAGCTTAGTTCTACATCTTTCAATCATCCAGTCTCACAATTTCTTCCAATGCATTTCTCGTCTGTACAGCCTCTTACCCGAGAGTGAGGGGAAGAGACAAAGCTTCCTCAGGGTCACACTACTGTGGCAGACTTTGAAACATGTCTTTTCTGGGAACCACCAGTGCCAAGTGCCTCATCAAGAGAGTGTGCGAATCACTTCCATTCAGACGGCATCTGAAAATAGCCAGGACTTTCTATGCCCCGGAGAAAGACGGAAAAGCGAACCAACAGCTCGGCAATTGCATCTCACAAAGGGCTCACCGGTGACGTTTGCAACAGGCGTGATTAAAGCTACATCTGTGCCTCTGAAAAGACATTATGTTTGGAGAGCTTCGGCGGAACAGGAGGCAACCGCCGAGGTTTTGGTTCAAGAGCTTCATTGAATGAAGCTCACCCTTTTCGAGGAGGGTATAAAAATGCAAATACATGAACACACGCAATAAAAAGCTCCAGTCAATGGCGCTCAGATGTCAGTGGAAGGCTGACGTCATAAGCTGGCCTGGCCGGGCTGCTGGGTCGTTGAGGCTTTGTGACAGTGACACCTGCCCACCGCATCGTGCCAAATGGATGCACGCGACGGTGGGAGACCGAAACACACAGCGTTCAGGGTAACCTGGAGGCGCTTGCAGGTCTCTAGAAAGTGGCGGATTTTTTTTTTCTTTGTTTGCGGATGTGTGTGAAGTGGACACACACATTTTTGGGGTGGAATTTAAAGAAAACGGTTTATCCATTCTTGATCTGCCTTTTAAACCAGTTGCGATTAAAACACAAACCCTCCCCTAACCTCAACCTCCGTTGGAAAAAAAAACACTCAAATGACAAAGCATTATAAACCGTGACAGTTTGTCCCTGCTCCGTCGGTCCCTTCTGCCGGCTCCCTGAGAGCTCCTCCTCCACCCACCTCTCTCTCCAAGCTCAAGGCCTGAATCTATCTGACCCAAATCCACGGCGAGCCAGGAAGTAACCGTACCCCAGAGGATCCGATTCTCCAACACCACCTAGAAAACCCTTGTCACGGCACAGTCAGACATAGGAACACCCTCTCTCTGGCCAAGCGTTTCCGACTCTATTAGGCGACAACCCAGCGGCAGCAGCACGGGAAATCAAACACCGAGTGGAGAAGGTCATCGATAAATGAGATCGGTCCGACAGCCCTAAAATACTCTGAACAAAAGGCGGCCATCTTTCTTTTGTTATTATAGAACACAATAGATGATGTATTATGCATCATAGGGCAGGCAGTAATTTATACAGGATCAGATGCCAAACACATGCTTGTAGGAAACCTGCCCTCAAGGTTATGCAATTCAACAGAGATCCACATCTAGTTTTCCACCTTATACATTAGTCAGTAACCTGCATGCATTTATCCAACCTAAATAATAACGTCTGTCAAAGCTGTGTGGGTCTCCAACTCACCTCTATCTGTGTTTGTGTGTGTGCGTGTCTCTCTCACCTCTACCTAAGTGTGGGTCCCTCTCTCACCTTTATCGGTGTGTGGGTCTCCCTCTCACCTCTATCAGTGAGTGTGTGTGTGTGTGTGTGTGTGTGTGTGTGCAGTGTGTGTGTGTGTGTGTGTGTGTGTGTGTGTGTGTGTGTGTGTGTGTGTGTGTGTGTGTGTGTGTCTCTCTCTCTCAACTCTATCTGTGGGTGTCTCTCTATCTCACCCCTATAGGTGGTTGTCCCTATCTCACCTCTATCAGTGTCTCTCTATCTCACCTATCTGTATGTCTCTCTCCATCTCACCTCTACATGTATCTCTCTATCTCATCAGTGTGTGACTCTCTCCATCGCACATCTAACTGTGTGTGTGTTACTTTTATCCGGGTGTCTCTCTTTCTCACCTCCTCAATGTAGCTCTCCATGAAGGAACCACGGAACATAGCAGCCATCCAATCACAGCTCGAGATGAGCAGGGGCTTGTGGGCCGGAAGGTTGCCATTGTCCAATCTGAACATCACATCTAAAACCGGGGTGGGAAAAGAGCATTCATCTCTTGCTGTGCCACAGAAGCCGAGGCTACGGGGGGAAGACCGACAGACAGACAGACAGACAGACACACACACAAAAAGATCCATACAAAGAAACAGGAGAAAGCAAAAGGACAGACAGACGCACACATAGACATAGACAGAGGTAGACAGACAAAGAGATAAATTGACGGAAGGAAGACAGCACTTTGTTTGTCAAGATAAGAGAAGGAGAGTTGTGGACTTCAAAGAAGACAGGCAATAATAGGTCATTGAGTATTTTCGTCCAAATCTACTCAAATGTGTTTGATTAGTCTGGTCAGGGGAGTGGATATAATGCTACAGCTACCTCACTGACATAAAAACTGCCCTATATAAGCTCCAAGATACGGTTAAAAGCACAGATTTAATCAGCTTTTAGGTCAAATGTTTGAAACCTTCAATAAGTATTCTCTGCTACTAGTAATAAAATGGCATGTAATAATTAATGCTACAATCATAGTACGATTTCACAACATTAAAAAGGCAACCTCATGCTAGATTACACAAAACCAGAGAGGCAACTGAAAAAGCGTGCCACCCTGTTGTCTGAAATGGGATGGATTCTGGACAGTGTGGTCTTCGACTGCAGACGTTATTAAACATGAAGACACAGAAGCTAGACAAAGGGTAAGACATGAACACACTGACAAGGGACACATCCGTGCATGGACAAAGGAAAACACCAAACAGGATTCACTGAACAAATAATCGAACAAATCATCGTTTGATGATTATTCACACACTTCAAAATACATGTTATGAATACATGTTTATCACGAGAATGTGCCGATTTTCTTTTAAATGCACAACGTTGAATACATGACTAAATGTATGCTAGGTGCACATTTAAAGAAATTATTATGTGGAAATGCTTGAAATGAAGGAACAGCAATCTTTTAACATTCAAACTACTTCTGAAGGAACGTCAAACCTTAGTGACATCTCTATTTAAATGTCATCATCAATGCAAAGGACTATCATAAATAACACCCCATGCCTATTACCACTGACACACATTTGTTTAAATACACAGTTCAAGAAGATTGGACAGACAAAGTCCCATCATAAAGAACCGAAACAAGGAGAAGTACCAGCATAATGGTTTACCGGAGAAGGTGCCCTTATTCAGGCACTCCTTGATGCGGTTGGCCCTCCGCACGTGGAAGGCCTTGGTGATCTCCTGATTCATGAAGCTCTCTCTGTTCAGGATATTGGCCACCATCATCCGCAGGTCAAACACCTCCAACAGCTCAGCAATGGTGGCCACCTGCATCAGGTCCCCTCGCCCCTCGTCCAGACTACCGGTGTAGAGGTACTGAAGCACAGCCTGGAACCACGGGGGAACAAAAGCAGATGATGATGCCAACACCAGTGCATGTCTCAGTGTTCAGTGCAACTAAGGAAAACTAGAAAACGGCCCGTTCTTTGCAGCTGAAATGACCCAAGAGCATTCTGTTTGAGAAGTGCTATTATGGACCTAGAATATGGAAGCATTGGGACAGGTTTTAAACCTCAAAGATACTTTGACCTGGTTAGGGTTAGGGTTAGGGCTAACCCTAGCCCTAACCCTAACGTGTGCGGGTGTTTGAGGACACGTCCCGGAGTCATGGTCACCTGGAAGGGCTCTTCCTGTATGAGCGCGTCCATGGCGACGACCGTCATGAGCCGGGGCCTGCCGGTCACCGGGTCGTCCACGTGCTCCACGCCCACGCTCAGGAAGCCCCTCCCCCAGCCGGACAGGGCGTGGCTGTTGCCCGGGGCCGCCTGGCCGCAGGGGGCGCGGCAGGGCAGCGCGTTGTCGCTCTGGGACGTCCTGAGGGGGCCGAGCGGGGGCAGAGGGGGGCGCTTCAGGCCGCGCACGCCGCCCTCCGCCGTGTCCTTGTCGATGTCCAGGCTCTTGGTGCGGCCTGCCTGCTCCTTGGCGCCCCTCCGGTTCTGCTCGTCTTCGTCGGCGCTCTCCGACCGCTCCTCGCTCTCCGGCCCGGGGCTGCCGTCGTCGTCGTCGCCGTCATCTTCGTCGTCGTCGTCGTCGCGGTCGCGGTCGCCGCTCCCGTCGGCCAGAGACGAGGCGCTGAGGTCCAGGGTGAAGAGGTCGTTGAACTTGGAGCAGGAGGTGGCCAGGTAGACCTTGTGGGCGAAGACGCGGGCAGCGCCGCCCTGCAGGAGGAACAGGACGTCGGCGCACAGCGGCTGGCAGAAGAGGGCGTCCGGGGCCTCGCCGTCCCGGGGAGGGGGGTCCGGGATGCCCACGATGGGCCGCGGGGGGCGGGGCGGCAGGAAGGGAGCCTGGAGGAGGGGCCTCTGCACCTTCTTCAGGTGGGACTTCCAGAACTGCAGGTGGCGGCGGGAGATGAGCGCGGCCCGTATGGCGTTGTCGAACACGTCTTTGACCCCGAACTGGGCCACGATGCTGGTCTCGTAGTAGGGGATGCCCAGCTCCTTGGCCACCTCATGACCCCGCTCCGGAGGAAGGATATCTGTTGGTTTAATGGGTCTAGAGACCCGGCAAAAATACCTCACAGCACTGTATTGATCGTCCATGTGTTTCGCCTGCATGTTCTACAGACAGTGGGCAATCATTCCAGAAAAGCGAATGGGTCTCACTTGGCCAGGGGTCGGCGTGCACGGTTCACGGCGTCCAGGTCGGCGTAGCGCAGATCCAGCTGGCAGCCCACCAGGATGATCGGGGTGCGCGGGCAGAAGTGCTTGATCTCCGGGAACCACATGGTGCGCACGTGGCGGAGGGAGTTGGGGTTGGCCAGCGAGAAACACAGCACCACCACGTCAGACCTTTTCAAGGAAGGAGAAGACCGATAAGAATACATCACGCAGAGACTGCAGTGCATGTGGATTAATGGAAAACTGATAACTTCATGTGGATAAAGGGGTACAGGGGCACTCGATAGGTGTGTGTGTGTGTGTGTGTGGGGGGGGCAGGTATACACAGACAATTCAAGTACAATGGAAGAGAAGTTAGTCAGCAATAATTCCTATTACTTCCTGTGAGATGCATGTACTCGTGAAAAATAACTAAATATACCGTTCAAAAAAATGTACTGCCAAGGCTAGTGGGCAACGAGGTAGGAGGGACAGTGGAAACAAGCAAGATCCTGTTTAGTCAAGAGTCATTTTCCTGTTGATATTCTTGTGGGTGCCGTTCAGAATTCACAAGCTACATGATGATATAGCGAGGAGTGAAGGGAGGGTCGGGAGCTCATAACAGTTCAGTACTCATTTTTACTTCATACATTTTAGTTTCAGCTGTAAACATATTTGTATGTTTGTAGAGTCAGCTGCCATCAGCCCTACAGCCCTGCAGAGGGAGTCTATACGCGCAAACACAACCACTAGTGTTGTTGTCACTTTAAGTACACAGAAAATATCATTGAACACCATGGTAAACCTGTTGAACCCTTTTAGAGCTGAGGGTTTAGCAGTTGAAATCCGAAGTGTGGAAGCACTTACAAACTTAAGAAGGAAAGTAGAGCTACACTTTACATAATTAATCAGTGTTTGACCAATATGCAGGCTTGTATATAGTAAAGGCTAGGTTAGGAAATAGAATTGTTCTTATCTATGAACATGAATGTTCATGTTTAATGTTTTTTTTTTTCACGTGCTTTAAGGCAAACTTATGATGACAATGGTGTTCCCAAATCCCGATTTGTGTGCGGGTACGCGTGTGTGTGTTTGGCCCTTGAAGGCTGGTGAAGCCCCTGTTGCTCTTACTTACATAAAGCCAAGCCTAACCTAACATAAGCACCCTAAGGCCCTGTGCACAAAGACCAGGCTAAGAATAGACTAGTACACACACACACACACACACACACACACACACACACACACACACACACACACACACACACACACACACACACACACACACAAATTCTTCTTTCTTCAGTAACTGTGTTGTAAAACGAACACAGCGAAACATAGACATGTTCTGAAGTCTAAAGATAGGGCTGGTATGGTGTGCGTGTATGGGTGTCCCCAAGAGATCTCACTAATGGCCAAGACATTGTTAAGCCATCGTGCAATAATTAACCACACCTTGTGAAAAATACAATGTAGGGTTTGTGTGTGGGTACATGTGTGTTTGTGCATGCGTGCGTGTGTGATTAAGAGTTTCTGTGTTTCTAGGTGGATGCAAGTTACAAAGGTCATTTCATGGACAAGATTATGTAAGGTAACCAAAACACAAACAGAAATAAATGGAGTCCGATTTTCCATTTGAAGTGAAGGGGAATCGAGCATAGAGCGAACAGGCCGCGCGTTTCAGGGACAGAAAGTCTGATCTTTCCCGTATTGAGCTGAGAGCATTTGAACTAACTTGCCTTTTATCAAAAATAAAATGTGTTTAGAGTTTGATATTAACGAAATACCATGGTAGAGGAAATGAGGGGTAGAGGGTAGGAAGGGGTAATGGAATCTAGGAGGAAAGGGCTGTGAAGATGAGGGCTGAATAATATGGTGGTGAGGGGGAGCCTGTCTGAGCATGTTAGCCAGACAGAAGGAGGTCAGATGTCTGAGCCCAGCAAATGCGCCTGTGTTTGTCTGTGTGTGTGTGTGTGTGTGAAAGGGAGACTGAGACAGAGACGTACAGAGGGTCTTTGACTGTGTGTGTGTGTGTGTGTGTGTGTGTGTGTGTGTGTGTGTGTGTGTGTGTGTGTGTGTGTGTGTGTGTGTGTGTGTGTGTGTGTGTTCATCAAAGGTTAGGTGAAGCGTGGTAAGAGCAGAGAACAGCTGAGTTGGCCCCGTTCCTCAATCAGCTGGCTGCAGAGTGATTAGGCATACAGCACTCCAGCAGACACAGATCAAAACACACACACACACACACACACAGTGAACTTAAGGGGACAAACAGGGCAGGACGCTCTGGGTGACTTACTGATAAGCATACGCACACAACCAAAGATAGAGTAAGCACAAAGGTATGTTCAAACAGTGACAGGGTACGTTGTATAGAAATTGTGCAGGGAATCTTGCTGTCTCATTTGTGTGCACATGGTGTGTGTGTTTGCTGTGAGTCAGGATTACTTAAAAAGGTTTTTATAGGACGGATGGATCTCAGTAAATTGGATGAAGCCACAAAAGGGGATCAGGCGGCGACCACTCAGGCAGATGAATAAACGGGTAAAGAGAGATGATCCAATATAGCAAGCGTTACGTTGCAAAGAGCCTGCCTTGTGTGTGTGAAAGGGAGACTGAGACAGAGACGTACAGACGGTCTTTGACTGTGTGTGTGTGTGTGTGTGTGTGTGTGTGTGTGTGTGTGTGCGTGTGCGTGTGTGTGTTTGTTGGTAGTTCCTTGAAAGTTCCCTGAATTTGCTCAGGTGAGATTAATTCCACAACACAAGCCGAGACAATCATTCTGTCTGTGTCACATTCTTGTTCCCCAAAGACTTTAAATAGTGCAGTTAGTTTATATGTGTAAGTGTGTATGGGTCTGTGTGTGATTATTCACAGGGTCAACCAAGTGTGATGGGCAGAAATTATGTTTTTAGGTCAACAACCTTATTTTAGCTTTGGTGAACTAGACAGGGAGCGACAGATTGTGTGTCTCTGCATGTGTGTTTCTGTCTGTGTGCATGTGCGTGTACGCATGACTGCGTGCCTGCGTGCCTGTGTGCGTGCGTGTGTGTGTGCGCATGACTGCGTGACTACGTGCCTGTGTGTGTTTGTGTGTGCGCGCATGCGTATGTCTCCCGGTCTGCATTCCTACTTGCTCGCACGTGTATGTGCCTGCATGTGCATTCTTACCTGCCATATGCAAACCGCCTGTCTTTGTGATGATCTCCAAAGGTGTCCCACAGTCTCAGGGAAACGCTCACCTCGTCCACCACATCGCGGGATCTCTCCAGCACCTACGTTCACACAGCCATCATTACGTCTACTCTGCCGCGCTGCCATTCTGCATGCTAATAACAGACGTCATGATAGCGACATGTGTTGGGGTGTGTGTGCGTGTTTGTGTGTGTATGCGCATGGGTAGGTGTATGTGAGCGTGCAATCCGTGCATGTGTGTATTTATTGACTATTTTTTTGTGTGTGTGTGTGTATGTTAAGGTGAGAGTGTGTGTGCGTATGTGTAGGTGTATGTAAGTAGTGTGCATATTGTGTGTGTGTGTGTGTATGTACAGGAGTGTGTGTGTGTGTGTGTGCCCACCTCCTGGCATACACGGTATTGGTCGATGGCCCAAACGGTTGGCACGTGGGTGGCAAGGAGCTGATACTGTGTGAGGGTGGCATTGCAGGCCCGGGCACAGATGAGCCGTGTTTTGCCGACTGCATTGTCTCCCACCACCACACATTTAATGGTTTCCACATTGGGCCGCTCATAGTCAGTGTCTATATCCATGGAGAGTGCCCTGTGCAGAGAGAGAGAGAGAGAGAGAGAGAGAGAGAGAGAGAGAGAGAGAGAGAGAGAGAGAGAGAGAGAGAGAGAGAGAGAGAGAGAGAGAGAGAGAGAGAGAGAGAGATTTAGTTCAAACTGAATGGAATACAAAATTAATTTAGATGGTTGCAGTTTCTATGCAATGACAGCCCGAAATATAGGAGGTTGCTCTGACCCGCATGGGGTCAAAGAAGTCCTGGCTCTGCAGGTTTTGCCAAGGCTCAAAGCCCCCATGGCTGTACTGACCAGTGTACCCAGGCTGCTGCCAAACTCCTCCACAGAACAGACGGAGGTTTTCAGGCTGAGCAGTGGGGAGACAGCAGTGCTATTTATGTACCAGCACAGGAAGAGAGAGAGAGAGAGAGAGAGAGAGAGAGAGAGAGAGAGAGAGAGAGCGAGAGGGAGAGGGAGAGAGAGAGAGAGAGAGAGAGAGAGAGAGAGAGAGAGAGAGAGAGAGAGAGAGAGACATACAGGAAGAGAGAGAGAGAAGATAACATCACCCTCAGTGATTTAAATAAATAAACGAAAGACTGGTATGTGATAAAGCATCTACAGTACTTTGGCAAACGAAAAACATATCTTGGCCTCTTTGCAGCAGTGAGAGTAAGCTCTCTTGAAGCAAATCTTTTCTATTTTAGAATAAAATACCTCTGCACCTGGTATCAGTCATCTACTTCCTCCATGGTGTGAAACATCGTTTTTTATTTGCATGGTTTCCTCAAAATGTGATACATAAATGTTTTTGCATACACACAAGACTACATTGTTTCCATTTAATGGTATTTCAAACGATTAATCTTCCCCGGAACACTGCAACTGCACATAACGTCTGCTGAATAAAAAGGGACAGGATACTTGAATGAATCCGATTGACTTATTAATTATTGAATGACCTGATGGACTCAAAGACAATGGTTAGATTTGCTTTCATCCCGTTCTATCATCGTCTTCTAGAATGAACCAGGCATCACACACCAAGTCACAACAAGTTTTCCTATTGAAATAGAAAAGAGCTAGAGAACCAAAACCATAACTTATGAAAAGCTTCATCTTCAAATCCCCATAGCCCTAAACAGATTACATGCATTCATTGCATGCCACAACAAATAGGCTCACGACCCATATACAAGCATATTCCTTGGGAAGGCTAATTTATTTAGGTGATATTGACACTGCAGCACTGAGAGTCCAGTCAAACCAACCCATTGGCTCTTGCCAACTGTACAAAGACCCAAATCCCCATAAATGGAGCCCCTGAAACATTCATAAAGGCTGCGGCTTGTTACTCCATTGATGTGGATGCTAGTGTAGGCCTGCATTGACAGACACCAGTGTCTATAAATGGCATCTATTCATTAAACAAGCAAGCCATGTGCACTGCTGTAGAATCCAGCCAGCCATGAATCGCTGTGACCACAAACCACAGTTTCTCCCAAACACATCTTTCATCCTGTCTAATACGATGCCTGTTGCTGAAGCTCGAGAAAGCCTCTTAAATATTTGATCACAAATACATATACATGGATATACATTTCCATGAAACCAAAAAATAAAGCTGCCATCTTAAAGAAGCAGAACAATCAAATACAGGTGTAAAAAGAAGGAGAACACCTACATTAATTTGTCTGACCTGTAGGCGACTGCCAATTGGAATAAACTGTGTCTGTGTTCAGTCAGTGTGCTCTATGTGGAGGTGAAATGGTCTTGCCTGCGTCGTTCCAAAGTTATGAATAATATGTCCACCACACACCAGTACCACCACAACCACCTGTCCAGGGACGCCCCAACCACACACACACACACACACACACACACACACACACACACACACACACACACACACACACACACACACACACACACACACACACACACACACACACACACACACGGCAGTGCGCTGTGCGTCAGGTATACCAGATAGCAGGGTAATAAAAAGGGCAGTAAAAACGCATCTAACGGATATCCGACTGATGAACGTGGTGGTTGTTTAGGAAGACAGCTGCAGAGGACTTTGAATGAGGCGGGGGGCGGGTAGGGATACTTTCAGTGCACAATCGGTGGCATTAATAACATCAGCAGTATAGCTGACAGACAGGAGGACCACGGTGGACATGGGCATTTGTGGAACGCCTCACAGAAAATAACAGACGGATGAGAGGGGGACGACAAAGAGAGACAGAGAGAATATACACACACACACACACACACACACACACACACACACACACACACACACACACACACACACACACACACACACACACACACACACCTACACACCTTTCTCATGCTTTGTACACAGCCCTGTCCTGCTTGGGACGAGACGGTTGTACTGCTGGGTACAAGCTGTAATTGAGCATGCTCAGGGGAAATCACAGTTTTCCTCTCCACCTTAGATGCTCCAGTACAGTTTGCCTTGAAGCACTGTGTGTGTGGAGTGTTCTTACTGTCCACGGACGGCCATGGCCATTTTTTATAGTAGCCGTTTGGCCCTGGTCTATGTTCTTTTTGATGACAGAGGGCACTGGACACAGAACTGAACTCATGCAGATGGTAGGAACGGTTCTCTGTTTTTTTTACGTCAATCCTTGCTGATGCTGAGCTGCGCTTCCTTGGTGTGGAGGAGGAAGGGATAATTTGTCATCGTCATCTTTTATAGGAGGTCTTTGACCAACACAACCTCAGCTCAAATGCGTCCCTATTGAATAAACAACAACAAGAACGATCACAACAGGAGTGTAGGAAGTAGTAAAAGCATGCATCACATCTTCATCTGACGCACAGTTCGCTCGCAGAGATCGTGGATATGATTGCAGGATTTCTGATGCTTTACAAGGTTAAAAAATTCTGGTGTGTGCAGCAAGCGACAAACCGCCACATGCACCGTGAGCGAGGGCCGTGATTACGTCATTTCTGGTTTGTGCAATCGCACACAATTCATGCACACCGACAAAAAAGGAAACTATGCAGAAAAAAAGAAAAGAGTGAGTGCAGTCAGTGAAAGGTCAGGGAGACATCCACTATCACTGACTGATTTCAGCTAAACGTGCTTGTGTGCGTGCGTGCCTGCCTACATGCGTGGTAATTAGCTCAGGGCCAATCAATGAGCCTTGGTAGGATGTGGGAGCAGTTATGTAACAGAGAGTAAAGTAAGATGTCTGGAAACTTTCTGAGGGGGATCCATGGCTCCAGTGCTCTGAGAGAAGTGGCTTTAGAGGAAACAGCCCCCCCCCCCCCCCCAGGCTATTGTTTGACGGATCATGTGGTAGGCCAAGAACTTACACAATGCAAACATAAGCACTGGCTCAAGCTTATATGTATACGATCAAACCAATGTGAACTGCATACACATGCATATTACAAATACATAGAAACAAACAGATGCACAACAGAAAAGATGTGCGTGTGGAAATGAATGTGCATGCACAGCGGGCGTGCAGGTTCATTTCCATGCGCCCATCTTTCCGATGGCAGCCGTTATGACGACCAGACATCACCAGGGCCGCCCAGGGTGCCCGGGGGAGCAGGAAGTAACAGGCAGCTCCGGTTTATTTTAAATCAGTTCGGTCTAGAGCTCACAGATGTCCAGACCGCAGCTGTTTGATTACAGCACGTTCTCACAAAGGAAATACAATGGTGAATATACACACTCTTCCTGTTTACATCTGTGGTTGTGTGTGTGTGTGTGTGTGTGTGTGTGTGTGTGTGTGTGTGTGTGTGTGTGTGTGTGTGTGTGTGTGTGTGTGTGTGTGTGTGTGTGGTGGCCCATCAAAGGCTGGTTGTGGGTACATGCAGATTCATGCATGTGCCTGTGCAAGTTATTCACATAACCCACACGGTAAAAGGGTGCAAAAGCGAAGGCTATGACATGAGTGTTGAATTAGGTTGGTGTGCGAGCGTGCGTACATGTGTTTGGCTTGCAGAGGGAATATGGTACAGGAGATCCAGCCAGACACAGAGACTCATGCATAATTTGGGTTTTGTGTGCGTGTGTCTCAGGAGTGCTTTGCCTCAAGCCAGAGGGGGCAATTCATTACATTCAGAACCATAATTCTGTCACTGAACGTTTGCTTTAAATTCCATGTAATCCTCTTTTATTGTGCTATGTCTGGTTAGTTGGCTAAATAGTCTCCCACACCGTCCGACCCACTGACCTATACCCTCCCTTCCTCTTGTTCACTCAGCCTTGCCGTCCCGTCCGCTCCGACACAACACTATTTCACCCTTCACTTCATGTCCCTCTCCGTCCACACACCCCTCCCTCCTCCCACCACTGGCCATTGTTCCTCCTCTCACAGATTTGCCAGACATAGACACAGTTCAATTTCATACTGCTACTCGGACCATATTCCAAACTGGTTTCAATGACAACTTGCCCTACTTAAAGGCAAGCCAATGAATGGATATTTCCAGATTGATATACAGTGTGTGTGTGTGTGTGTGTGTGTGTGTGTGTGTGTGTGTGTGTGTGTGTGTGTGTGTGTGTGTGTGTGTGTGTGTGTGTGTGTGTGTGCGCGCAGGACAGTAGCTGCCAGGGGCCCAGCTGGCTCAGACTGGTTACATAACTTATCTGTCTGTTGCCTTGTCATCCTGTGCGGCTGACAGTAAACTTCAGCCTCTCTGGCTCAGGTCTCACGCACCAGACAGATGTGCAGTTGCGCACACATACACACACAAACACACACTTTGGTCTGGTGCAGAGAAGTTTAAGGACTATGCATCTAACTAGGTTGTAACAGCTTCCATTTTTGCATACGACACTGTAGTACTGCATGGAACATTCTGATAGAGGAGTGACACATGATGGCAGGACTAGCAATGAGTCTATATACTATTTTATAATTATGTAAATCATTACAATGACCTTAGTGGGCTTCAAATTACCTTATCAGTTAAGTTAGGTAGACCATGTATGGACCACCCTTAACGATATACAAAGAGTAAAAGAGTCTTATATATTGATGTGTTGATCCACACATGGACCACAGTTAATGAAGATTTCTCATACCACTTCGCTCATACTCCTCTCTTCAATGAATACCAACTCAGCTCCACAAACAGCTGACCTCATTTCTATCATCCCTGCCCCACCCAACCCCCTGGGTCCATATATATCTCCACCTCACCATCCTAAGATCGCTCTTCCCATTCCTTTAAAACTCTGCCCAACTTTCAAGTCTTCCAACTTAAGTTATAATAATAATAATAATACATTTTATTCATAACGCACTTTACATCAACTTAATGACCCCAAAGTGCTAAGTTATAATTGTATTGTTATCTTTACACATCTTGTTATAAACCAAGTTGTGCGTTACAGTATTAACTATCCTCGAAAGGCTTCAAAACTTTTCCCAATCACCCCAAAAAAAATGAAGAGCTCAGAATCTGATAATGAACCACAAATAGTTAAAAGGCTTCTGCGCATCACATAATGCTGGACACAAACCAGTCTTAAGACTGGACGGAGACAACACACCTACCCACACCACCAACTCTAAAAATCACTGGTGTGGAAAATAAACAAGCTCATAAATGTCTTGTGGCTGCAGTACAACACGGACAGGTGCCTTAGATCACAACATTCTCGTCAGTCATGTGATCCTGGCTAATGATTCCATGTGGGTCCATCCCAGGCTATCTCCATGGGCTGATGAAACAGGTCAAAGACTAAGCATTTGATTTACCTCCTCGACGATACACCACCCAACACAAAAGACAAATCGACTAGCGTTCTGATATCACTGTGCTCATTCAATAACACAATAAAGTGCAAGACAGTGCAGCGTCCGGGTACCAACGCGTAGATATATATTTGATATACAAATGTATTGCCTCTTCTTTCATTTCTAAATCATATAAACCACTTCTTGTGCATTTAAAATTAAACAACTGGCACAAGCCCACCTATTGATGGGTTTTGTACCAGGAGTGGGCGGCTATTCTTGTGTTTACACTGCATTTGATATCCATATGAGGAATAATGTTACACGTCTTCATTGACATCATAATTACAGATTTTTGGGTTCAATAACAAAATAATGTAGAACAATACATACAACCCAGGATTTAAAAGCAGTGATAAATCGGACCAACCTGTGCATAACAAAGATATAGTTGCTTGCAAATCAATATAGGCCAAGGACAAAATACAACTTGATAGAGTCTAATAAAAAAAAACGAAAGGTTATGCAACATCAATTCCATTAGTTGTTTCTGGTCTTTGGGGATCTGATTAACAACCGTGTAATGACACAAGCTGAGCCATTGTATGCTATCTTGTATTAAATCATCCACAATTAAATCTTAGTCAGTATGATACCAAGTGCACACATCTGAGACTTCTGCTGACACACTGCTAGAATCACTGCGTATCAATGAACTAATCCTCGCCCGTCCGCAGCCATTCATAACCACCTGACTCATTCATTGGGTTGGGGAGCGATTCAGTGAAAAACAAAAAAACTAACTGGCGATAACCTAGATAAAGTCCGTCCAACGAGGCAGCGCATCAACTGCCTGGAAGTCGATGAGAGGTAAGAAGAACCAAACCCCAAAGTGATGCAAAACACAATAAGATTGACAGACACCTTGGGCGCAAAGCCCGTCCGGTTATACACACACACACACACACACACACACACACACACACACACACACACACACACACACACACACACACACACACACACACACACACACACACACACACACACACACACACACACACACACACACACACACACACACACACACACACACAGAACAGCAAAAACAAGTCGATAAGACATTACGCCTGTGAGGGAGCCCACGTGGGGTGTACATTGTGGCATTCTCAACATATGGGGCAGCCTTTCTCTGATGTCTCAATGAAGAGACTAATTGCCTACATGATTTCTGCCCGTGATGGTTTGTGCACTATAGAATAACAAGACGAGCATGTGACCCATCAGGGAGTCTTGAAGGAGTTGCCCTACCTGCCGACGGTTCCAGTATTGACCCACATGCCAATCTGCGTCCCGCAACGGAAAGAAAACAGACTCTCGAAATAAAAAGAGGTTGCAGACCGTTGTTGCAGATGGGAGGAAATAGACTTTTTGCGGATGTCGCAGAACAAGTAGGCTACTTGTCACAGTGGCAACATATTCCTATTGCATAAATCGCCCGGCTAGGCTGACCTATACTTCTCCAAACGTGGTAGGTTGGACGTTTCGCTACAGACGTGAACATATAATTGTCACATCCCTTCGTTTGGAGCAGAATCGAGACACAGACTAGGCACAGGCGTTAATAGTCCAAGCCACATCTTTTCTATTGTTGTTTCTCCGGAGTATATCCTCCGCGACACGCCCATAACAATCCGCGTCAGAGACAACTCTTCGAGCAAGTGCTTGAGTTGGGGAGAGGCGGGCCAATCACAGGACAGTTAGTGCGACTGGACCGGCCCTGATACCGCGTCCTCCCGCCCCGTTAACTCCGTCACGCCTGAAAACACGGTTCAATGTTAATATAAAGAAATGGTACCTCGACAGGTGTTATTTCTAAACCTAAATCAACGGTCACTAGGGCAGCTTAAAATAACTTAATATATTAAGCAGCATTTTCAATTGAAGAATAAGATATTACATTGACACATGAGAGCAACACTAACAGTGGGGCCTATACTATTCAGTATAAGTAGGCCTAGTGTTGGCAACATATTATAACAGTGTAATAGATAATAATGTAAGGTAGTCCTACTCTTCCTTGTGCTTTAAAGAGAATTGTTGACCCATGGTCTGTTGTATTGAGTCACTAATATTGAATGTGCTGGCACAGGTTTGCCTTTCCCAATGTTTACTAATTGCATTATACGCATGACAGAAATGGAGACACAAATTAGTTTTAGCCACAATTAACATGTTATTCAAGTTTGAGGGAGAAATCTATTTAGGCCTTTTAGCTTGGTCAATATTGCCCTTTAGAAGCCACTCAACCTGTCGTCAATGCAGTTTATTTTTAACTAAGTGTAAATGCATCAGCCCCTTTTGTGTGTTGCTTCCACTTTTAGTCATAGTTAACGACATGCATTACATAGGCCGTCGTTCTTATGCAACCCAGAAAAAACTGCTATCCAATTTCAAAGAGTGACCATGGCCGAAAGAAGACAGACATCTACTGGTCGAGTGCGGTACTGACTGTTCCGTAAACAAAGGCATTCTAATGAAGCTAGATCAATCTTGCGTGAGAATCCAGGGGGGCAAGGCTATTGGTGTGAAGCCGCAGGTGATTGCAGAGTTGTGGGAAGGAAAAATAACATCTAATTCATGTTGTTGAAACTAAAATGAACGTTATCACCTGGCTCTATAATCCTTTCCACCTAAATATCCTGTCATGTCACATGCATAGAATGATGCGATTGAAAGCTACTGGAATCAACGTATCCGCCCTTTGCCCTTTGACTGTATTGACAATCCCCTGACAGCGTCATAAAGCAGCAGCAGCCATGCATTATTTACTACTAGAGTCCCGTGTGGAAGAATCCATAGAGGGAAATAGACATGCATGTTGTCAAAATGCTTGTAATCACAAATAACACAACAACAACAACAACAGAAGACAGCCGAGCTTTGCAGATGTTATATTGATGTTTCCCCCCCCCCCCCCCCCCCCCCCCCCAACCACACACACACACGCACACACACACAATGTCCTGAGAAACCCATGAACCCTGACCCTTTCTGGCAGGCACATAATGATTCAGATTGAATAACAGTCTGCAGTGGGGGGGGGGGGGGTCATTGACGTTGGCACAGGCTAGGGCCTGGTAGCGGGGTTTGTGATGGATGTGTACAGAGCCGCGCAGACGGAACTCGCACAGAGAGGTACTGTGGGTCCTTCTCAGCGTCGCTAGTGAAGGAGGAGACAAATCACCCACTGCTTTAACGCTCTTTGATTCACTCTGTGAGAAGTTCACTCCCCCCAACTCCGCACACATCCCCCCCCACCCCGGCTTAGAGCAGAGTTGGGGAGAAGGGGGAATGCTCTGAGATCGTTTCTTGTTGGCTGGTTATGGAGGGATGGAGAAGGAGGAGGAGATCTCCCACACTCTGTTTGGACAACGAATCAACTTCACTGAGAGAGTTTCGGGCCGCCATTTTGAGATAAACCAACCGTCGCCTTCACATAGTTCTGGACAGAAGGCCTTTCGGCCGATATCAAATCTCAAATCCTTACAAATTATTTTCAATATGGGTGGATAACAAATGTTTTTTGTTATATCATTTAATTAAGGGATAGTAAGGAAGTTAGTTTCCCTAGTTATTGAGACAATGCACTCAAATCGAGATGCTTGAATTAATTCAAAATCTCGTGGATCTCCTCCCCCACCCCCCCACACCTCCTGTCCCAAGCTGTGCGAAAGCTGTCAAAACACCCAGCTTCTAACTCTCCTCAGCATGCGGGTTCAAACACACAAACACACACACACACACACACACACTCCCAGCATCCGTTAGATGCTGCCCTGTACACTGACACAAGTAGGTCAGAGCTGCAGTGGGTCTTCAGTCCTCCAGCACCACGGAAGAGATAACAATATCACAGATTCATTTCGCACTTTAACTCTCTGACATTCTCTCGCTCAGACATAAGCATACGGAAACACATGTGTGTGTGTGTGTGTGTGTGTGTGTGTGTGTGTGTGTGTGTGTGTGTGTGTGTGTGTGTGTGTGTGTGTGTGTGCTTGTGGGTTATTATTGGGCAGATCTTTCTTGATGTTGAATAAGGCAGAGGGATGAACCAATGACAGGTCAACGATGGTTTCAGTGTGATGGCCAGAGAGGTCCTTGAAAACGCACTGGAACACACACACACATACACACCCACAAGCAAAAATACACAAACACACAAACACACACACACATGTTAACACATTCTCTGTCACTCACAGACTCTTACTCACTGTCTCCTTAACACACACACAGTTGACACACCGAAGTGGCTGAGATGTGTTGGCAGAGCTGGTACGTGAAACAATGTGTGGTATTATAACTCTTACCCGACAGGGTGGCGGTCAGGGGCAGGGAGGGAGGGGCAGGCTAGAGAGAACATGTAAATGATGGATGCGGTGTTGGCGCAGGGAGGACGCCGGGTAAGTAATGAATGCTGGGAGACAGAGGCGGCGAGCAGCCGACGGGGGATGTTGACTTGTTACGCTGCCTAATCAAAAGGCTGTTGAAGAGCTCTGCATGCGGCCAGCTGTTGCTGCCTGGTGACAGAGTGCACCGACTAAACAAGTGATGCACAAACTCTCTCCAGCGCTTAGAAGAACGAGAAGCGAGCACGCTGCTAAGCCTGCTCAACCAAGTCTGTAGAAAGTCAGCCTGTCACGCTCAAATTCTGGAAGTCACTTTGACACGTCAGTCCATAGGGCCGTGGGACTGCACTTTTAGATCCAAGGCAGATGACTTTGTGATTGACTTAAAAAAAAAAAAAGATTTGTCGTTGTTTGGCAGGGCAGACCGACCCGTGGGTTGCAGATAACGCTCCACAGCGCTGGTGAGAGATGGGCTGCAAAGTCACTGGTGGTGATGAGGGCCAGCCATGTTGGGGTATGCAGGGAATGTGGAGTGGCCGTGGGACCGCAAGGATGGAGCGGTTTGGCCCTCAAGGAAAAAGTCGGAATGGAGACAGAGCACTTGGGATTGCAGGGGAACCTACACATAGAGAGGCCTGTTTGTGTGTGTGTGTGTGTGTGTGTGTGTGTGTGTGTGTGTGTGTGTGTGTGTGTGTGTGTGTGTGTGTGTGTGTGTGTGTGTGTGTGTGTGTTGTGTGTGTGTGTGTGTATTTCCTATGTGATTGTGTGTATGTGTGTTGTTTGAACATACGTGTGTGTGTGTGTGTGTGCGTACGTGAGTTTTTGTGTTGTTGGATTGTGTGTATGTGTGTTTTGTTTACACGTGGTATGTGTGTATGTGTCTGTGTGTGTGTGTGTGTGTGTCTGTGTGTGTCTGGTTGTGCATATGTGTGTTGTGTGTGTCTGTGTGAGTCTTTTTTGTCCTTTTTGTTTAAGTGTGTCCTGTCTGTGTGAGAATACACAGACACTAATTATGGCATTAGTGCCAATGTTAACGTTCTCAGAGAGGTGTCTGGCTTTTGCAAAGCAGTGCCTGCATCTTGATAGGCAAACACCACCCAGCAGGCCCCTCCCCCCCTCTTTCCCTTCCCTAGCCCCGCCCCCATGCCCCGGTTGTCCATGTAGAGTAGCATGCCCTCTGGCTTATCGGTGCTCTCTTCTTTCCAAATCCCATAGCCATACAACGGCCCAGTGTCCCCCTGTCTGTGCAGCGCTAAGGCCATCCTGGCCTTCCCTGATGGACTCCGTTGCCGCCGTCGAGCCCCTAACAGACATGACTGGGCTGAAAGACGTGAACACACACATGCACATGCAAACCAGCAAACACACGCACGCATGCACCTGCACACGTACGCACACCAACCCACCCCCACACACACACACAAATACACACAGACTTGCACACACGTATAAAAACACACACACACACATGCACACACACAAACACACGTGCATGTACACATACACAAACGCCCCCACGCACACACACATAGATTCCACTCATTCTGGGAGTTGTTGGTGGTGCAAAGCTACTCGTTATCTGTTCATGTAATAACAAGCCTATTTGGTCTACAGAGAATAGTGCTGGGATGCACGTCATGTATGGAGGCGGCTTGAAAGGGGGTTGGGGCCAGGGGTTCAGGTAGATTTGTGTTCAGGTCGATAGGTTGCATGGTTAATGGCCTTTTTCAGTGACATCGGTGCTTTGATGGAGAAAAAGCGCACACGGATAAGGTTCTAGTTTGTGAGCAGTCACCCCTTCGCTGGAAGGCAGCTACGTTGCTCAGGCATGTCCTAAAGCAAGAGTCATGATTGCAAAAGGCCACAAATCATCTTGCATCATCAATGCAAAAATAAATGCAAGTGTGCGCACGTGCACACACACACACACACACACACACACACACACACACACACACACACACACACACACACACACACACACACACACACACACGCACACACACATCCTATCTATGTTGGATAGGGACCTGCAAGTCAGAAGAGGTCAGTGGCAAGTTTAATCCTATTAAGGATCTCTTCTGCTGCCCCTTCAAACTATCTATTTCGCTCTCTCTAAGTATCCCCTGTTGAAGCCAAACCTATTTCAAGAACCCCAAAACAACATATCATAATTCAACTCAGAGGGATCTAGTTCCAACATGTCATGAGGAAGTAAGCAAGGGGGAATTTAGGTTTTTTAAAAATTAACCAAGATCCCCTGCCTGAATAGATTTCATGCAGCTGGATAAAACACTATTAACTTTTTTAAGTGCATTAAAATGGTCGTCTTGCAGATTTTTCGTTTTGTTCTCTTGCACAAAATGTGTGCTGCTTGTGATCTTCTCCAGGAATGTCACCAGCGGCATCGTAAGAACCATAATACCGCAGATGCAAGTGCTTTCATCTGAGGGCCATGTGCTTTATAACCATTGTGTAACCGCATTCCATGAAAGTTACGTACTGACATTTATTTACATTGGAAGTCTTCAATATTATTCCTTGAAACCGTCTATTAAAGCTGTTGACATGAAACAAGAGGCAATGGTGGGGCATTGTTAGCATGATGGCAAAACAATAGGGAGATTATCTCAAGAGTGGAGGCCAAACAGAGGAGTGTGTGTTTGCCTGTGTGTACGTGCATGTGAGTGTATGCGTGTGTGTGTGTGTATGAGTGGAAAAAGTGTGGAAACAGTTACAATTAAGGCTCTTGCCTATATTGCCTGATTAACATAATGAATTAGTTACATTTAAGAGCTATTTAACCACTGACTAAATTACTATTCATGAAATTATTATTATTATTATGAAGAAGTTACACGTAAAGCTCCTTAGAACTCAAATGTTGTGACACTTGAGCCGGTAATTGATGGATGGAAACACATACGTATCACTCACGCTTATAGGGACTGCTTCAACCTACGGCACATTTTACAAGGAAGTGCAAGAGGCAAGAGTCAACCTTGGATCTGTATGTGTGTGTGTGTGTGTGTGTGTGTGTGTGTGTGTGTGTGTGTGTGTGCGTGTGCGTGCGCGTGTGCGTGTGTGTGTGTGTGTGTGGCTGTTTGTGTGTGCGTGTGTGTGTGTGTGGCTGTGTGTGTGTGTGTGTATGTGTGTGTGTGTGTGTGTGTGTGTGTGTGTGTGTGTGGCTGTTTGTGTGTGTGTGTGTGTGTGTGTGTGTGTGTGTGTGTGTGTGTGTGTGTGTGTGTGTGTGTTTGTGGCTGTGTGCGTGTGTGTGTGTGTGTGTGTGTGTGTGTGTGTGAACTCAATGAGCTCAGACGTCAAGCTGGCAGTCTGACAAGGCCAAACCTAATTCTCCTTCGGCCTTACAATAAGACCCCAGGCATTTAGACACAGGCAACTCAAGATATCACATCTTTATCCTGCACTTAAATGCTCCATGCCTTTCATAAAGAAAACCTTATAATACTCAAGGACATATATTACAAGGACAATGAAAACAGATTGAGCTAAGCTATTGAGCTGTGGATACAAAGTAAGCACAGGTGAGGGAGGAAGAGAGAGAGAGATAGAGGGGGGGAGAGTGAGAGTGTGATATGGCCTTAACCTAGGACAGTGTGTATTCCAGAAAACAGCCTGATCAAATAGCGAACTGGGCCAAGGCAAACACCTCTGGACTTCAGCCTGTTGGATGAGGGGAGCTGAACGGTTGGTCTGCCCTGTTCACACAGAACACAATCTACGCTGAACACACACACAAACAGACACACATATGCCCAGTCTAAACCTGCAGGACACAAATACTGTAGAGAGAGAGAGAGAGAGAGAGAGAGAGAGAGAGAGAGAGAGAGAGAGAGAGAGAGAGAGAGAGAGAGAGAGAGAGAGAGAGAGAGAGAGAGAGAGAGAGAGAGAGAGAGAGAGAGAGAGAGAGAGAGAGAGAGAGAGAGAGAGAGAGAGGAGACACAGAAATAGACAGATAAATGACCAGAAAGAGGTAGAAGCTGACTACATAACACCCACTGCAGCCAATGCATAACAGGAAGGTCTTTGTTGTGATTGTTGTCTCAAATAGCCTCTTGTTGTTTGTCTGTTTATCATGCTGAGTTTGTCATTGCTCCAAGTATTGTGTCCATACTAACATAAACACAAAAGGTCACCGCAGCAACAATACACGCATACCATTACAATCAATCCAAATCTAATAAAAGACAAACACAACTGTTGTGAATGTGTGCATGTACGCAGACAAATCCATGGGCACACACACACACACACACACACACACACACAAACAAAGTTACACACACACACACACACACACACACACACACACACACACCTCCACTCAATTAATTACATTAAATGCAATGCTCAGATCGAGGCCTCCAAAAATAGAGGAATGGAAAAATCTATAGTGGGACATTGGATTATCTCTACATCGCTGCACTGTGGTTCAACGCCCCCAGTAGACCAGCACTAGTCCCTAACCCCATGTCATTCACCTGCGGGGAGACATTTCCCACACACAGACTTTACATTCAGAACCAGGGCAAAGCACCTCTGGGGCGGAAGGGCTATCAGTAGAAGCCACATGATTCAAAAACTATTTTTTTTTTTTATTATTGGATTATTCATATGTTATTATTTTTAACTGTCAACCAATGTAATATTAGGGATGATTATTGGCATAATCTGATAGCATCAAACACATCAAGAATCAAGGATAATGATACAACATATTGCAATGTAATTATTTCATAATGTTGTGTATTTCAATATCTTTGGGGTTTCATTGATTTTAAAAAGTTTTTTATAAATGCTGAAGGTAGATTAACACCAATTTTTGTTGATGGACGTCCGCATGATTCTTCTGCTGTTTTAATGACCGAGAGACTTACTCACAATGATATTA